>NC_044563.1:126822947-127012820 GCF_007565055.1 Rhinopithecus roxellana | reverse complement strand
TTTAGTTCATGATAGGTACTCAATAAATATTAGATTCCTCCTCCCACCTCCTCCTGATCATTGCACTTCCTACAGTTTGTCAGTGGCTGATAGATTGTTGTCTTAGTACTGTCTTCCAAAGGATGTTATTTATTCTCACAAATTGACACAGAGAAAAAATAATGAAGATTTAATTTATGTTCAGGAAGCAGCCAGTGAGTAATTTCCAACATTATTTCATTAAGGAAGTACTTAGGGCTTAGGAATCAACTGTATTTTAACCAAACTATAATTTGATACAATTAGCCCTTGAACTTAAATTTCAGGCTCAGGGTTCTGGGCTGCAAAGAAACCAGTCAGAACTGCTACTTGGACTGTGACATTGTTTGTGTGATATTTTGATATTAGTGCCCATCTTTTGACCAAATAATCAGCATAAACATCTGAATACAAGTTCTGTTTCATGGACAAAATGTAATATGTAAGGTGGTCCAAGGGTTGGAATGAGTTGTATGTCGCTGCCTAGATGCCTGACCAGTTTCTGATAATACTGGGCCCTAGCTTTGTCTAAAAGTAAATGAAAATACCTCTTAGTCTTCAGGAATATTGCCTCACTAAGCCTTTTCTTTTTTCCTTCTTTGTGTAGGTTTTTCGGTAACCAGATCCTCTTTGACAATATAAGCATGGATTAAAACTAACTCTGTAGCAATCCTAGGATTATTGGCTCAGGAGAATAAATCTTGGGTTGACTATGAGATGATTTCACTTAAGTCTCATTTTTGAAGAAAGCAGCTATGGGAGAGGCAGTTCTGAGCATGGTTTATTGTTTATTCCTGGTTGCCCAAGAGCAATTCGTATGAGTGTCACAGTCCGTATGCATATGGCACGAGTGATTGTTTCTGAGAAGTGTGGTGGGTTGTTGACAGTCGTGAATATACCTGAAAACTGGCTGTGGTTCTGGGCCAAGCCCTCATCCCTGGTCAATAGAGCAAAACTTGAGGAAAGCAAGAGTCATAGTCATTGAAAGACTCATCTGCTTATGTGTGTTTATAGTGCCACCCAAGTCTGAGGTTAGCTTATCCCCGGAGATTAGTATAAAACTAGAGAATTTGTGAACATGCTCTGTGTCTGACCATGATATAATCTTTCTTCTTTCTTTCCTCAAAAATTTATCCCGCTTCTGGATGTGGGTTGTTTATCATACCCCCATCATAAATGCTTCCTCAGAGGGTATGAGGTAAGAGCTGAGATTAATATGCCACCTTTCCCTTACTTCTGTCTTTTGTTTTCAGCAACAGCTGCAGGCCTATGTGGCCTGGGTGAATTCACAACTGAAGAAGAGGCCAGCAGTGAAGCCTGTGCAGGACCTGCGACAGGATCTCCGGGATGGGGTGATCCTGGCATATCTCATCGAGATTGTTGGTCAGTTGGCCCTGGACTCTGATACTAGAATACATAGACCAGAACCTGGCCTTCTGTATCCTCTGTATGCCCTTTAGAACAGGTTTTTTCTTAGAATATATGTCAGTGGAGGTAGAGAAGACTTAAAATACTTGCCCAAGGTTAATTCATTTATTTATTAGTCAATAAACATTGTGTCCCAGGCACTGAATTATGTTTTGGGAATATGAGGATGAGAATAGTCTATGCTCTCAAGAGTCTACCAAACTAGTTGGAAAGGCTAGAAAGTGAAGTCAATTCCATTAATGTACTTAGTACTCCAGAGTGGGGTAAGCACAGATGGGAGCACATAGGAGGTACACCCAGTCTTAGGGGTTCAGGGATTGGCTTGCCAGAATTGATGTCTCAACTGAGGCCTACCAGAAGAATTGGTATCTAAACCAAGGCCAGAGAAGGAAGTAGTAGCCAGGCAAAAGGAGGATGTTACTGGCAAAGGACCCTTTTACCATAATGCTTTATAAAAGGTTTTTTTCGTCTTGAACCCTGGGGTTGTTGCCATCATTCTTACTAGATGGTACCATAACCTTACTTCCATAGCATTTTTCCATATTTCTGTTATTATTTCTCTCATTGAATAGTAATTATGTGGTAATCATTTGATTACCTATCCTGCGTGATCTGAGCGCTTTAAGAGCAGGCGTAGTATAATGTTTTTCTATTTTATACAAGCTGTAGCCAAATGCACATAATAGGTTCTCAACCATTTATTGTTACATTAGTTAGCTGACTTTGCTTGAGTTATTGAGGCATATAGGACCTGCAAGTGGTACGGAAGAAGCCAGGTTTGCAATAAGCAGCCATCCATGAATACCTCATTGGGACAGTTTATGAATTCATCAGAGTATTCATATGTAATGATGACAATAATGGCAACGGTAATAGCAAATGCTAGGATTGAACACTTTCTATCTTGTTTAATTTCATTTAATCATCACATCTTTGGGAAACATAATATTATCCCCACTTTCAGGAAACAAGCTTAAAGAGAAGATTTATAAAAATAAATAGTACTTAGTATGAGTCAAACAAAATAGCTTAGCATGCTATTTTGATTTATGATAGGTGTATAATATGACTACTACTATTTTATTCATTTTATGAGGCTTGGAGAGGCTAAGCAACTTTACAAAGTCACATAATTGTAAGTGCCAAAGTAGAGGTGCAAACCTAGATCTACTTTAATTCCAAAGCCTGTTTTAAACATTTAATGTTCCATTTATTTGAATAGGTTATATGGACTAGTAGGAAATCCAGATGTACAAAAGGATGTAAGATCAAACTTCCTTTTTCCACTTATGTCCCCCCACCAGCTACCCATTTTTCCTTCTAGAGGCAACTAGTGTTAGTAGTTTCTTGCATTTCTTCCCAGAGAACTTCCCATTCTATGTCTATACAAGTAATATGAATATGTATTCTTCTTTTCCCAAAACCTAGGTTCTTTTTTTCCCCATCCCCTCTCCCGCAAAACTCAGGGATTTTTTTTTTTCTTTTTTTCTTTTTTTTTTCGAGACGGGAGTCTCACTCTGTCGCCAGGCTGGAGTGCAGTGGCGCAATCTCGGCTCACTGAAGCCTCCACCTCCTGGGTTCAAGCAATTCTTCCGCTTCAGCCCTCCCAAGTAACTGGGACTACAGGCATGTGTCGCCACGCCAAGCTAATTTTTGTATTTTTTAGTAGAGATGGGGTTCATCATGTTGGCCAGGATTGTCTCTATCTCTTGACCTTGTGATATGCCTGCCTCGGCCTCCCACAGTGCTGGGATTACAGGCGTGAGCCACCATGCCCAGCCAAAACCAGGTTCTTAAACACAACTTTCTACTGTGACTTTGCTAGATAGAAAAACTCCTCACAACATTTTGCCTTTACTCACTGAATCCACTTCCTTATTTCCTATGCTTTCTTTAACCTGTCCTTATCAGGCTTTTGATCCCACTCCACTGAAACCACCTTCCTCAAGGTCATATCAAATCCAGTGGCCAATCCTTCACCTTATCAAATCCAGTGACTAGGCCTCAAACATCATTTTATTTAACATAGCAATACTTGACATAGTTGATAACACTCTTCTCTTCAAAGACTTTTCTTTATTTGGCTTCCAGAATCCTGTTAACTTCTAGTTTTCTTCCTTCCTCATGGGCTCTTTCCTTTGTTTTTTGGCTTTTCATTTCCTTCCTGACCTGTAATGCTGGAATGCTGCAGGTTCAGCCCTCTATATATTCTCTACTCCTAAGTGATTTCTTCCCAAATTTGTATCTTTAGCCTTGAATTTTTCCTTGAGTTCTAGACATGAATATCCAATATCTCTACTTGGATGTGTAACATGCAACTCAAATTTCACACATCCTAATCAGAAATTTGGATGTCCTTCCCCCTACCAATCCCTTTATTCTTCAAATTTCTTCATCTGAGTAACACACCACATTATCATTTGCCTAGGTGTTAAAGCAGAACACTTAGAAGGTATCCTTAATTGTCCTTTTTCTCATATATTATATCGAATCCTTCAAACGTGTTGTCCGCTTTGTATTCACAGTATACCTGATACCTAACTTCTCATCAGTCAGCCAAGACTTCCACTCTAGCCCAAACCTTCAAGTCCTGCCTTGACTATTTTCATCATCCTTCTGACTGATCTCGCTGTTTCCTCTCTACATTGTCTATTTGCATGCAGAGTCCATTTTATTTATTTATTTATTATTTTTGTAGAGACGGGGTTTTCGCCATCTTGCCCAGACTAGTCTTGAACTCCTGGGCTCAGGCAGTTCTTCTGCCTTGGCTTCCCAAAGTGCTAGGATTATGGGCATAAGCCATGGCAACCCTGCCAGTCAACTTTTAAAAACATAAACCAGATTATGTCACTCCCTTGTCTCAGACTCTCCATTGGCTGCTCATTACACTTAGGATAAAATTCAGGCCCTTTGCTCTGGTCCAGAAAGCCCTGCATGGGCCAGGCGCGGTGGCTCACGCCTATAATCCCAGCGCTTTGGGAGGCTGAGGTGGGCGGATCATGAGGTCAGGAGATCGAGACCATCCTGGTGAACACGGTGAAACCCCGTCTCTAATAAAAATACAAAAAATTAGCCGGGCGAGGTAGCGGGCACCTATAGACCCAGCTCCTCGGGAGACCCAGCTACTGGGTGTCTGAGGCAAGAGAATGGGGTGAACCTGGGAGGTGGAGGTTGCAGTGAGCCGAGATCACGCCACTGCACTCCAGTCTGGGCAGCAGAGCAAGACTCCGTCTCAAAAAAAAAAAAAAAAAAAAAGAAAGCCCCTCATTCCCTGGCCTTGCTTGTCTGTCTAGCCTTTCCTGGGACTTGACTCCTTGCTCACTCCCCCAGCCACACTACCCTTGCTGTTCTTCAGGTAAGCGGAGCTTGGGGTTTGTCCCTGTGGTTCCTCAGTCTGGAATGCTGCCTCCTCAAATCTTAACATGCTTTACTTTATTCAGGCTGCTGCCAAATGTATGATCAGAGAGACCATGATCATTGTACTTTATTTTTCCTCAAGCACGTATCGCTACTATGAAATTATATTAAACACTTACTTGTTAACTTGATTGTTGTCAGCCACTCCTGCAAATATAAATTCTGTGAAGGGAGGGACTTTATTCTTCTTGTTCTCTCCTGTTTCTTTGGTGCTCAGAATAGTGAGTACTTGCCATTCAGTAGATGCTCAGTGAATATTTGCTGACTGAATAAATGTACACACAGTAACTTCACAGACCCCTAAGTATAAATTTGAAAGCCTTCCAAAAGGCTTTCATTTTCCTATTTCCCATCTAAATGACAAACACCAGGACTTAACTCATTTATATATTTATGTATAATGTTGGTGTTCACATCAAATCTTCCCTTCCTCTGTGTCTAGCTGCTATGAAACTTTGATAGTGTTCCTCCCTATAACTTCATATATTTTGTCTCTCCTAACAGCAGGAGAAAAGCTGAGTGGGGTACAGCTGAGTCCCAGTAACCAACAGGAGATGAAGAATAATGTGGAGAAAGTGCTACAGTTTGTGGCCTCTAAAAAGATTCGTATGCACCAGACTTCGGCTAAAGGTCAGTGCCTCATCACGTCCTTGGTGCATGAGTATACTCAATGTTAACCAGTGAGTGCTAGCCTCAGGAAAATCCTTGGTTGTGACCTGTGGGGAGATAGAAAGTCTCCATTCATTTTATTTTATTTTTATTTTATATTTCATGATTATTATTTTTTGAGATGGAGTTACTCTTCTTGCCCAGGCTGGAGTGCAATGGCACAATCTTGGTTCACTGCAACCTCTGCCTCCCTGGTTCAAGTGATTCTCCTGCCTCAGACACCCAAGTAGCTGGGATTACAGGCATGTGCCACCATGCCTGGCTAATTTTGTATTTTTATTAGAGATAGGGTCTCACCGTGTTGGTTAAGCTGGTCTCGAACTCCTGACCTCAGGTGATCCACCCGCCTCTCCTTGGCCTCCCAAAGTGCTGGGATTACAGGCGTGAGCCATTGTGCCCAGACATTCGTTTTAATTGAATTCAGATTTGCTTGAGTGTATGTAGGAAAATTAGTGGTTAGAGAAGAAATTATGGTCAGGCATGGTGGCTCATACCTGTAATCCCAGCACTGGGAGGCCAAGGCGGGAGGATCACTTGAGCCCAGGAGTTTGAGACCATCCTGGGCAACATAGTGAGGCTCTGTCTCTATTTTTTAAAAAAGAGAGAAGAAATTACAATATTGGGATATTAACTTTAGGATTTCCCATTTAAGTTATCAAAATGAAGAGATTACTTTTTTAAGTTCCTTGGGTTTCATGACAAAATATTATTTAAGATACTCATAACCTACATTTTTTTCCGTCCAGTTTTTTAGAAGGGAAACATTTTATAGCCCTTTTTTGGATACCATGGAACATTCTAGGCAGGATGAAAGCAGCTCAGTGACCTCTGCATCTGCCCTCTTCTATAGTGGCTTGGCCCAGATGGGTTTGCCGGGCTATTTTGAGCCCAGGCTTCAAGGAAGGAACAACGTAGGTGTTCTTACAGAGCATAGGCTCCCTAGTTCTCTTGCTGTTTCTCGAGAACTGACTATAGGTCTGGTTTTGTTTCAACATCAGTTCCTGGGTCTGATTGTCTTTGGGTCTCACGACAATAGGGGCAGAACGGTTCATGTTGGATTATTAGTGTTCTCTGTGTTTAGATCATTTAGATGGGGCCAATACTGATCAGTGAGAGCACCTTGTAGGAGGTATCAAAGAATCCTTCACCACTCCTTCTCAACATAGTACTGGCAGTCCTAGCCAGAGCAATCAGGCAAGAGAAAGAAATAAAAGGCATCCAAATAGGAGAAGAAAAAGTCAAACTATCTCTCTTCACTGATGATATGATTCTATACCTAGAAAACCCAAAAGGCTCTTAGAACTGATAAACGACTTAAGTTCCAGGATGTAAAATCAGTGCGCAAAATCAGTAGCATTTATTTTATTTTTTTTTGAGATGGAGCTTTGCTTTGTTGCCCAGACTGGAGTTCAGTGTCGTGATCTCACGTCACTGCAGCCTCCGCCTCCTGGGTTCAGGTGATTCTCCTGCCTCAGCCTCCCAAGTAGCTGGGACTACAGGCATGTACCACCATGCTGGCTTATTTTTGTATTTTTATAGAGACGGGGTTTCATCATGTTGGCCACCGTGGTCTCAAATTCCTGATCTCCACCTGCTTCAGCCTCCCAGAGTACTGGAATTATAGGCATGAGCCACCGTGCCTGGCCAAATCAGTAGCATTTTTATACACTAATAACATTCTAGCTGAGAGACAAATTATGAACACAATCCCACTTACAATGACTACACACAAAAAAGAAATATCTAGGACTACATCTAACCAAAGAGGTGAAAGAAATTCAAAATACAAAAATTAGCCGGGCGTGGTGGTATGTGCCTATAGTCCCAGCTACTCAGGAGGCTGAGACAGCAGAATAGCTTGAACCCGGGAGGCCGAGGTTCCAGTGAGCTGAGATCACGCGACTGCACTCCAGCTTGGGCGACACAGAGGGAAACTCTATCTCAAAAAAGAAAAAAAGAACAAAGCTACAAAGCTAGGGTATCACATTACCTGACTTCAAACTATACTACAAGACTATGGTAACCAAAACAATATGGTACTGATATAAAACAGACATGTAGACCAATGGAACAGACTAGAGAACCCAGAAATAAAGTTCCACACCTACAACCATGTGATCTTTGACAAACTCAACAAAAATAAGCAATGAGGACAAGAATCTCTATTCAATAAATGGTACTGGGATAACTGGCCAGCCATATGCAGAAGAATGAAACTAGATCCCTATCACCATATACAAAAATTAACTCAGGATGGAATAAAGACTTAAATGTAAGACCTTGAACTGTAAAAATCCTAGAAGAAAACCTAGGAAATAACCCTTCTTGATATTGGCATTGGCAAAGAATTTATGACTAAGTCCTCAAAGCAATTGCAACATAAACATTGACAGTTGGGATCTAATTAAACTAAAGAGCCTCTACATAGCAAGATAAACTATCAAGGGAGTAAGCAGATAGCCTATAGAATGGGAGGAAATATTCACAAACTATGAATCTGACAAAAGTCTAATATGTAGAATCTATAGGGAACTTAAATCAATAAGCAAAAACAAATAACCCTATTAAAAAGTGGGCAAAGGGCATATACAGCATACTTCTCAAAAGAAGATGTACAAGTGGCCAGCAAACATGAAGAAAAGCTCATCAGCACTAATCAGATAAATGCAAATCAAAACCACAATGAGATACTATCTCACACCAGTCAGGATGGCTTTTGTTAAAAAGTCAAAAAATGACAGATGTTGGAGAGGCTGTGGAGAAAAGGGGACACATATATTGTTGGTGGGAATGTGACTTTGTCCAGGCACTGTGGAAAGTAGTTTGGAGATTTCTCCAAGAACTACAGCAATCCCATTACTAGGTATATACACAAAGGAAAATAAATCACTCTACCAAAAGGACACATGCACCTGTAGGTTCATTGCAGCACCATTCACAATAGCAAAAACATGGAATCAACTCCGGTGCCCATCAGCAGTGGAGTGGATAAAGAAAATGTGGTGTATATATACCACAGGATACTATGCAGCCATAAAAAAATAAAATCATGTCCTTTGCTGCAACATGGATGCAGCTGGAGGCCATTATCCTAAGCAAACTAATGCAGAACCAGCAAACCAAACACCGTATGTTCTTACTTACAATTGGGAACTAAGCATTGGGTGCACATTGGGACAAAAGATGAGAACAGTAGAAACTGGGGACTACTAGAGGAGGGAGAGAGGGAGGGGGAAGGGCTGCAAACTACCTGTTGGGTACTGTGCTCACTATCTGGATGATGAGTTCAGTCGTACCCTAGACCTCAGCATCACACAATATACCTTTGTAACAAAGCTGCATGTGTACCACCTGCTTCTAAAACAAAAGGTGAAAAAGAAAAAACACAAATAATCCTTTTCCAAGACTTGTATATTTAAAGGATACAAAGCTAAAAAATAAAATAAAATTTTACCCATTTCCTTACATTGACTTTCACCAGACTTACCACACTGTTTTCTGCCTACATTCCTCTTTTATTTCTAGGGCAAAATTTAGAGTTCATGATACCTCTGATCTGGTTCCCATGTGGAGTGGGCTTGGGGATCTGGCCCATTAAAGTCAGCTATTTTGAGGGAACACTGCCATTTAGGACATCATTGTCATTTACCTGAAGAAGTGTAAACAGTCTGAGTTAGTCCTGCGGCATTGATTATTGTCCCCTTCTCATCTGCTCTCCACACTGCAGTCAGAATGATCTTTCTAAGAGTACATATACTCATGCCACTCCTCTGTATCTGAGGACCCTTAGGATAAAATCCAGAGTCCGCTGGACGCGGTGGCTCAAGCCTGTAATCCCCAGCACTTTGGGAGGCCGAGGCGGGCGGATCACGAGGTCAGGAGATCGAGACCATCCTGGCTAACACAGTGAAACCCCGTCTCTACTAAAAAATACAAAAAACTAGCCGGGCGAGGTGGCAGGCGCCTGTAGTCCCAGCTACTCGGGAGGCTGAGGCAGGAGAATGGTGTAAACCCGGGAGGCGGAGCTTGCAGTGAGCTGAGATCTGGCCACTGCACTCCAGCCTGGGCGGCAGAGCGAGACTCTGTCTCAAAAAAAAAAAAAAAATCCAGAGTCCTTCCTGTGGCCTCCCATGCCCTGTGTGATCCCCCTTCTGATTCACCCCCCGATTCACCCCCCTGCTGCCTCACCTTTCCCTGTGTCCCCCCGCATTCTGGGCTCTGGCTATGCTGAACTTCTTTCACTTCCTCCACCACAGTGCTGTGTCACAGAAATAGAATGTAAGTCACATAGGTAACTTAAGAGCTTCTGATAGCAGGCGGGGCGCAGTGGCTCACACCTATAATCCCAGCACTTTGGAAGGCTAGGCCTCCCTGATCACATTCCTGATCACTTGAGGTCAGGAGTTCGAGACCAGCGTGGCCAACATGGTGAAACCCCCATCTGTACTAAAATACAAACATTAGCTGGGCGTGGTGGTGGGCTTCTGTAATCCCAGCTACTTGGGAGGCTGAGGCAGGAGAATTGCTTGAACCTAGCAGGCAGAGGTTGCAGTGAGCCAAGATAGTACCATTGCATTCCAGCCTGGGTGAGAAAGTGAGACTCTGTCTCAAAAAAAAAAAAGTTTCTAATAGCCACACTATAAAAAAGGAAACAGGTGGGCCGGGCGCTGTGGCTCACGCCTGTAATCCCAGCACTTTGGGGGCCGAGGCAGGCGGATCACCTGAGGTCAGGAGTTCAAGACCAGCCTGGCCAACATGGTGAAACCCCGTCTCTACTAAAAATATAACCGATTAGCCGGGCGTGGTGGCAGGTGCCTATAGTCCCAGCTACTCAGGAGGGTGAGGCAGGAGAATCGCTTGAACCCGGGAGGTGGAGGTTGCAGTGAGCAAAGATAGCTACAGGTGGCTAATGGTTCCCATACTGGATGGCATAGCTCTAACATATCGCGCTGTCTCCCACTTCAAGACCTTCACACCTGCTGTTCCCTCTTCCTGGAATACTCTTTGTCTTTCTCTTATCTAACTAAAGTGCTACTCTTCATCAATCAAGTCTCAGTTTAGAACCCACTTCCTCTAGGAATCCTTCTCTGAGCCGTCTAGATAAGATATCTCTACTCGGACCTCCCAAAGATTCCTGTACTTCTCTTATCAAAACACGTGACCTTACTTTATTGTCATTGCTGTTATATATTCTGTCTCCTTTGTTGCCCAGAGCTTTGTTAGGACTGAGACCCTGACTGCCTTGCTTACCTGTATCACTAGCAATACATATTAAATGCATAAGTCCTCAGCTTTTGCCTCCCTCTTAGGACCTCTTGGTCTGTTTTGTCCTTCAGATATTGTGGACGGAAACCTGAAGTCTATCATGAGGCTGGTCCTTGCCTTGGCAGCTCATTTCAAACCTGGCTCTAGCAGGACGGTGAACCAAGGACGGGACTCCAGAGCCCCTTTACAAAATCACCGACCACATTGTGCCACTGCTGTTGCCCAGGGAGCAGCTGCTGCTCTGGCCGATGTGTGTCATGACATGTCCCGATCAGGACGGGATGTCTTTCGATACAGACAGAGGTAATGATAGAAATCTGGGGATGGGAACTGATCCCTCTCTCTGATATTTCTTCTGTTAGATGATACAGTGCAGTAGATAGAAATGTCACCCAAACAGCCCCAGATTGCAGAAAAGAACATGGAGTGGGGAGGTAGGGGAGGGCACTCTCAAAAGAAAAAAGCCTTTTCTTCTGAGATGTTTATTTTTATTTTGCATTTAGCAGAAAGTAAAGGAATCGTGTGTATAAGTTTTTGCTCTGGTGCCCAAAATTTAAATATACACCTTTGGCACAGTGCGTTTTCTTCACTGGGAGGTCTGTGGGAGCAGTGTTCCAGTTCATCTAGGGGAAGCTCTACCCTGGAATGTACCCAAAGGTCAGGTTGTCCTGGGGAGTCATGGCAGGAAATGCTTTGCCGGTTGTTGTGCATCTGCTAAGAGAGAGCAGGACCCTGAGGTGTTGCAGAGATTGGTGAATCACTTTTGTGTCTGCCTTCCCTGCTAGGTACCAAGTGTCTCTTGAGGCAGGGGGTTTGTCTTACTCATCTATTATACTGCTCGCAGAGTGGCAGTCTATCTGTACTCCTTGAGTTGATCAGATCTGAAGGACTGACACCCTCCCTTTGCTGGTGTCCTTTGACTTTAGGAACAGCAGCATGGATGAGGAAATTGAGAATCCATACTGGAGCGTGCGGGCCCTAGTGCAGCAGTATGAAGGGCAACAAAGGTCCCCGTCTGAGTCCAGCTGCTCCAGGTAACTGTGGCCTCTGAAACCTGAATTCTGGGGGATTCTTGGAGTTCTTGGCTTCAAGTAACAATACAACAAGCAAAAAGGCATCTAAGCCCTTTTTCTCCCCTCAGTTTATGTTTGGCTTTAAAGGGATACCCCTTAGCAGTGCTTTGTGGGTTTGTGCTGGCAGGAGGGTAGGAAGGTAGGGTCGGGTGCTGCTATATTTCCCACAAATGGAATCTGTGCAGTCCCAGTGCCAGTGCTTAACTGTGACCACATGGGGGCATGGCTGGAACCTGTCAGGGCCCAGTCCAGTGGTTCTGACATTTGCATATCAGGTGCCAGTGTTTATGATAGCCAGTTCCATTGTGCTGTCCTTGAGCCTAAGTGTAACTCTTAAGGTATGGCCTGAAAAGTCTGTGTAAAGCTCATAGAAATTGAGCAGAGTTGTCTGAGAGCATTAGAATGTTTCCAGCTTTCCTCTACAGGAACTGTGGCTGATTAGTATGCATTTGAGCAAGCTAATGATGTTTGCGACTCTAGCTAAAAGTTGTCTGTATTCCTTAGAGCCAAGTACAGAGACCAAAACAGGATACAGTGCCCTAATAAGAACCTTATCAGTGGCAGAAAAAGATTACTTTCCTGGCTTATGTAAATCATGCTCCTATAAACACTCCCCAGATCATGTTTTCACTAACTTCATTTTGTTGCTGAATCATAATTTATGCTCTAATGACCTTTTCTTTCCTATCCCAGCCCTGTGTAATCTGCTTTATTTAGGGCTAATTGTTATTTGTATTGTATGTATGTTATGTGTCTTTGTTTTCTTCCTCCTCTTTTTTTCTCATAAAATTCCATCCTATTTTGATGCACCATTTCCTAATTTATTGAGGTCATATGGAACTCTTTCTAGTATTTTAATATACTGCTAACTTTTTACCTTTTACATTTAATTGATGGGCTCTTTTTTATTTATAAAATTCACCTAACATAAAATTAACCATTAAACATTATAAAGTGTACAATTCAGTGGCACTTAGTAGCTTCATAATGTGGTGCGACTATCACCTCTGTCCACTCAGAAGACATCTTCATCACCCCAAAAGGAAGCCCCGTGCCCATTAAGCAGCAGGTGTGCTTTTAATGAGAATCTAAATCATTTCTTCCTTGCTTGCTGCTTAGGTTATCACCTGGAGCAGAATTACAGGATGTTTTTGTTGTATGATGAGATCTATTGCCTCCTGCACGTCAGCAGGCCTTTCACTCTTCTAAGCCTGATAGTGCCTGCTAGAGTTGGGGGATAGGAGGAAGAGTGGATTTCTTCCTGAGAACACCTGCTTTCTCCTCCAAGGCAGGAGGACTGAGGGGAGGGCTGTGAGACTGTGAGACTGTGTGAATGAGTGGCCCACTGGCTATCAGGCTGCAGTGAGCTAATGGTGACAGTTTTCTAGGAGAGGGGCCAGAGGAGAATTGTTTGCTTTACCCTGTTTTTCATTATTCGATTTTGACATTTTCTTCTAATGCTGACCCCTCATCCAGCTCTTTGGCATGCTGGGTTAGTAGCTGCCTTTTCCTCAGTGAGCCCCCAGGGAAGGAGAGGGCTTCTTGTGGCTATCTGGAACCCAGCAGGTTCCTGCACATTCTGAGCCCTCGCCTCCCAGGGAGCCCACTTAGTGGCTCTGTGACCCATGAAGAGCTCAGGAGCCCCCAGATGTGTGGCTTGCTCAGGACGGGAGTGGCTCAGAAGGAAGGATAGCCCCTGGGTGTCTCATCCCCTGCCACTGCTCCTCCGGAGACGCCCTGGGGAAGCCCTGCCAGCCTGTTGCTCCGAAAACCGAAAACCGCATACCATCCTCTCACTGTAGCCAAGCAAAATGATCCTTACTTGGTTAAAAAGAACACACCAAACGCCAGAGGGGAAGGTGGGAGGGGATGGGTGCTCAGCGAATTTTCCTGGGGAGTGTCGGAGTCTCCACCCCCAGGAGCGGCCAGAGCCCCACGCGGGTCTGACCTGTCCGACCGACCCCTGGCTGGTCCACGAAGGGAGGACTCAAGAGTGGAGAAGGCAAGGTTTTCGGTGCGGGGCAGACCACCAGAGCCCTCCTCTTGATTCTGCCAATACGGTGCTGTTCCCCTGCCTATCCTGAGCCTCCCAGTCTCCCCTCCTTGCATCCCCCAATCCCTCGTCGACGCCCCCACCCCCACCCCCACCCCGCCCAGCCCCGCCCCTGGCCGGCACCCTCAACGTCCGCCCAGAGCGGTCTGTTGGCCAGTGGAACTGGCTTGGGTGGGAGCCCGGCTGCCTCGCCGCTTGTGACAGCCCGGAGAGGGAGCCGAGGGAGGGGCGGGAAGGGATCCGGAAGGTGGCGCGGAGCGGGATCGCCGCTGGGGACTCGAGGCGCAGCCTGCGCTGCCGAGAGCCTCCCTCCCAGTGGGAGATGGGTTGAGATGCCCCCACCAGGGGGGATGCCCGGCGCCGAGCGTCCGCGGAGGCCAAGATGCAGCGGCCAGGGGCCGGCAGCCTGCGAGTGGAGGCAGCTTCCGCCGGGGCCGGGCTGCGGCACAGTCTGAGCTGCCGGGACGGCGCGCTTCAGAGCCTGGAGCATCCCCGTCGCTGGGGCCGAGACGCCGCCGCCACCGTTCCCACTTTCTCCCGCGAGCCGGGCCAGTAGCTCTGCTAGCTGGCCTTCCCGTGGAGGCGTTTTCCAGCCCCAGCGCGGGGAGACATGCCTGGATTTGGGAGCGATGTGACTCTGAGCCCTCCACTTCACCTGGGGACGCAGGCTTGCTGAAGCCTGAGGCAGGAGGGGGACCATGGGAGGGACGCAAGTCAAATGGTGAGCTGAAGCCACTCTGGCTTTGGAAGTGGGTGGCCAGGGTGGGAGCAGGGGCAGGGCTGGAGGATGCTGTTGGCCAGAGACAGGCGGGGTGGTGGGAGCACTATGTTGGGAGGATCGACTGCTGACTAGGGGTTATCACTATAAAATACGGTGGGTGGGCTTAGGAAGTGGAGCCAGCATGGGGGCAGGAGGAGTAGCCGTAGCCCCTGCCAGGGTCTTTGGTGGGGGAGGGCACTTCTTGAGGATATAGAACTCTTCCTTATTGGCTATTATCCGTTTAAAAAAATTAATTTGAGTAGGATTTGGAAGTATCTTTGCTGCAGGATTGCTTGTCTGATAAATTGAGATAGAAGAGCTATTAGACCTGTGGGAATTAAGAAATATATCAGCCCAGACCTATCAGTCATTCTCTGACCTCAGAGAGGATTATGATGCTAAATAGGGGATTATTTGTTTATAAAATAGAACTTTTAAGCTAATCAGGGAGGAGCCTGTCATATACATAATTAATTAGCATTAAAATATTTTCTCTGACCTGGGGCAGAGGATTTAATGCATATTCCTTGTCCATGAGGTACTTTTTAGGGAGGCAGCAAGGTGCCTTCTCTGACATGTGCCTCGGGAGTTTCCTGCCTGAGGTCCTTTATCTCTCCACTTGGCCATGGAGTTTCATGGTCTCACCTCTCGGTGGCCTCACATTGGCAGCCTCAGTTCAAGAAAGAGAAATGTTGTTTTCCTTTGGCTGCTCTGCCACTCCCCCAGCGGGGTTGGATATCCAGACATCCGCCTCCTTCTGCCCTTATATGGGAGATAACTCTCTTAGGAGGGAGAAGGAGCTGAGCATGCGTCTGTGCTTTTAGGAAAGCAGTTTTCTAGCATCCTAGGTTCACACTGCACCCTCCTCCCCGACTTTGTCTCACATGTGCTGTGGTCCAGCAAAGGCGGAGGGTGGAACATGTCATCCATAGCACCTTGTCAGATGAGAAAGTGTTGCTTTCTTGTTTCTCAAAGATGAGCAGCTCTTGCAGTCCGCTTTCTATGCTTGGATCCCCATTTCTCTAAGAAGGTAAATGCTGAGGCCTGAGCAGGCACAAATCTATTCTCCTTGTGAATGACATAGTACCCTTGGATGAGAGCTTTTCAAGCAGCGAATTCATGTTGGCCTGGAAGTCAAGATTGCCTAAGTGGTGAAAGATGAATAAGAAAGTTCCAGAAAGCAATTGCTATTTCAGAATATCACTTCTTGCCACTCCCTACCCCTTCCGCCTGTTTGGGTTATAGATCTATAGATATGGTTAAGCAACTTTCTTTAATTTGGCATTTCAATTTAAAAGCTTTAAAATGTTTTCTGTAGTTCTAAGAAGGAAGAGAATGTATTTCTAGTTGAGGTCATTCCCACCAAAGCCCTTAAAATATGGGCAATGAGGAGGATGAGACACTAGTCCCATGCTTCCTCACCGCTTTTGACGTGCCTGGCTACCTCCACCATGCCTGGCTCTTGTTTTTACTGGATTCTAGGAAGACAAAATGTTAACTCCTGATGGTGGTTGTGAGGATTCGCCTGGGAGACTTAAGGGGCACATTAAGTGGGTCAGTGAATCCTAGCCACTTTCACTGTTGTCTGGGTGATAGATTTGGAAAGAATTCCTGAGAGGGGGCTGGGCCAGGAGACCCCTCAGCCCCTGAGATTGTTTCATTGCTGATGTTCTCAAGGTGCAGTGCAAAGAGAAATGGCTCGAGACTCGTTTTCCCTGTCACATGGAAGCACCAGCCTCACATTCCCATCTTGTCTTATAGATTTGCGGTTTTTTTGGAGATTTACAATTCCACTTCCCTGAAAATCTGCATAGTTCCTTCCAAGGCCAGTAGTTATATCAGAACTTAAGGGCCAGGTATGGTGGCCCATGCCTGTAATCCCAGTACAGAGATTGAGGAGAGAGGATCACTTGAGCCCAGGAGTTCGAAACCAGCCTGGATAACATGGGGAGACCTTGTCTCTACAAAATAATTTGAAAATTAGCTGGGCATCTTACGCACCTATAGTCCTAGCTGCTCGGGAGGCTGAGACAGATTTGCTCAAGCCCAGGAGCTTGAGACTGCCATGAGTTATGATGGAGCCACTGCACTCCAACCAGGGCAACAGAGTGAGACCCTGTCTGAAAAAAATAAAACAAAACAAAACAAAACCTTAAGAATTGTTGAGAAGATTCTGAGAACAATTTGAAAGTGTTGTGTCAGAAATATAAATAACTCTTTGATAGGAATAAATCAAGTAAACCCTTACTCCACTATCCCTAGCAGGTATTTCCCCTTTTGACATATTATCTTCCCCTTGTCATGCTCTAGCTCAGTTATTGATATATAACTGCTCCTCTGCCCAGCCTGGCAATGTACGTTCTCCAGCAACTTTTCCCCTTGAACCACCCCCACCCTGTACTCTCTTTTGTAATCAGCTCAGAGCTGATCTGCCATGATAACTTGGCTGGTAGTGCCTGTATCTGTGAGCGATCAGTGTATTGGAAATAAATACACTTCTAGCTCCAAAATACCTTCTAGCTCCAAAAGCTACTAGACACAGACTGGCATCAGTCTTTGAATGTGGGCCCAGGGATGGTGATGGCAGAGGTGGTGGGAGGTAAAACAAAACAAAACTTGAATGCTAGATTACCCATCATTTTGGTAAATCTCTTCTCAATGAATTAGCCTTAAAGGCATCCTTGTTGTGGAAAAGACTTTATAGGACTGGGTCATTCCTTTATTCAATATTAATTTGATTCATTCAAAAGGTTAATCATTAAATATTTTATTTTCTGTGGGCCAAGTACTGTGTTAGCCATGGAGGAGTAAGATGAATAAGAACATGTCCCTGTTCTCAGGAATAAATTATGAAAGCTGCTTTCTGAACAACTCTTCATAATAATCATTTTTCTTCCTTTTTCTTCAATCACAGCCTGACTTCAGCCAGTCCAATCCACAGTGCCAAGAGTGAGTCCATTATAACCCAGTCAGAAGAGAAGGCAGATTTTGTGATTATTCCCTCTGAAGGAATAGAGACCAGAACAGGTACTATCTCTACGCCTGCCTGGGTTGGTTCAAGGAACAGCCAGCTTGAAGAATTTAGAGGTCCTGACCACCAGTAAGCTCCCTGGCCTTCCCCATCTCCATAGTGTGTGCAGGGTCAGCACTAGAGGGCTCTAATGACTTTGAGTCAATTAATGTGGTTATCCTCTTCCAGAATGTAATTTCTGATGTCCTAGCTGTCAAAAATCTTGCAGCAGCATAGACAGGCCCTTTCTCAGCTGGCTGCCTATGAATTAGGAAATGACTTTGGGGCAGTCAAAAGCCTTACTCAAGTAAACATTTTTATTATTCCTATCTTACACAAATAATTGCAGGACTTACATAACTCAAATTGGGACCAGAAGTATATTGTATGAGCTGAGGTGTCTGTGAGGACACAGAGAGTAGAGAGCAGGTCTGTATCAGGCTTGGTATGAAGCTACAGAAAGGACCACAAACAGTTCCCTTTGTTTAGACTTACATACTCTATCTCAGTTGCTCTTTTTTTTCTTGCATAGAGAGAGAAACATGTAAGAAGCAAAGTGCAAGACTTAGAATTTTATTTACTCACAAGAGTTGTAATGAAACAGAGGCCCTCAGAAGAAAAACTGTAATGGAATTATTCTGTATTCTGCTCCCCGTCTAACCCTGGCATTAGTACCAAAGAGTCAGTCATGTTACTGAGTCAAAACTCCTGAGGACTTAGAGAGAGAGGGAGAGCATTTATTGAGTGCTCCTCTCGGCCAGGCACCAGCAGGCTCTGCACATGAGTTACCTCATTTAATCTTCATGGCAACCCAGAGGGGTTATTATACTCGTCTCATGAATGAAGAAACTCACTGAAAGAGTTTATGCCTTTCTGAATTCTAGAATATGCATTTTAAATGGCTGTACATACAATTAGATCATGTAAAATAGACAAGGAAACCAGAGCAAAGAGACCTTAAAGCTAGGAAAATAAAAGTGATGCTAAACAGTTTGTGCAGGTTTGTTTTTATTGGTTTGTTTGCTATGTGACTCACACAGTATTCTGTATGAAAGTGGTCCAGTTATGACCGAGTGGTCAAAGGAATATTGAATTGAGGTCTCCCCACTAAACCTTCAGAGTAACCAGTAAGATTTTGTTTTCATTGCATCTGACAGCTCCTCTCTTTGTACCTGGCAAAAATCAGGCTCTTGGAATGCCAGTTCTAAGAATCAAGAGTAAAGTCTGTGTGGTGCATACCAAGGCTCCCATAGGGGAAATCTTCTACTTCCTAAGTGTTTTAAAAGAGGATAGATTGTTCTAGCACCAAGTGAGCCTGAGGCCTCACAACCCCACCTGGTGGAGAGTCCAGTCTGTGCTGTGAGAACAGGTTCAGAACGCAGGTGACCCGAACCTGTGAACGCTACCCTGTGAACGCTTTCTGCCGGAAATCAGTTTTCTTCAACATGAACTGTTCTCCCTCTTTTCATTTTGTAGAGGAGACAGAGTCTCCATTATCTCGAGACTGGCGGCCAGGGAGCCCTGGAACCTATCTGGAGACCTCATGGGAAGAACAGCTGTTGGAACAACAAGAATATTTAGAAAAAGAAATGGAAGAAGCAAAGAAAATGATATCAGGACTACAGGTAGCTCTTTCCCTTGTAGTTTGCCCTTGTTATACCGATTGATTATTAAGTCACTATTATCAATTGAAAATAAACTGATTTTAGTTTTGTGGGAGGTCAGAACTGAATGAGGAGTTTAGATATAGGGAGTAGTACAGAAAGAGCAGAAAATTCCTTATATTTGAGTACTTTAAATGGACTTTGTGGGCTGCCGTTCATAGCAGAGTGCTTAAGATTTCAGCAAGCCCAGGAGCCATTACTGACCTCTATCAAGTCCTTATTGTTGACGCTCTGCTACATAGGTAGGCTTCTATGCAGTATGTGGCTGTCGACCTGCAATTGCAGCTTTCACCAAAGAATGGCACTGTGAATAGTCAGGAATTTTCTTCTAGGAATTCTCTAGCAGGAAGAGTGTAAGAGCCAGTAATGCTGCCAGGTTTCCATTTGAGTTTAGCTAAGGGATTTAGCTCACTCCTAATACATGTGCAAATGGATGCCAAGGCATAATGGTCAGGTAGAAGAGGTTTTCTTTGAGCAACAAAAGCCCTTCAGTTTTTCCTATACCTGTAGTGCCAGCTTGGCAAATCTACCCCCGAGACTGACCCACTTGACATAGTTCCCACCCTGAGTGACCCCCTCATTCCTGTCTTTGTGTGTCTGTCTCTGTTTGGGGGAGTCCTTATAGTGTGCTGATGACCCTGAAATTGCCTAGAAATATTCTTTTCTGTTTGTGCTGGGAACTGCAGTGCTTCTGAATTGTCAAATATTTATGGACACATAAACAAAGCCCACATTATGTGTGTGGCTCTGGCAGCCGGCAGGCGGTGGAGGGCGTGCTCCCAGCTAGCCTGCAACAGGGTGGGGACACAAAGGGTTCCTAAAGAAAAAAGGAGATTGGTGCTGTGGTAAAGCAATTTGCATAATGTATGCCCCAGGAACTGAGAAGTGTGGGAGGAATGTTTCCTGCATAAACATTCCCAAACTTCATTTGCTCTGTATTTTTAAAATGGCTGGCTTATGAGGCCTTTTAGATCTCTTTTTTGCCACTCCATTAACGAACACCTTAATGGAATGTTTTTGTGTGTGTTTTGCTTGCATAGGAAGTATGTCATGGAGAGCTTCGAGATTATACCCAACCAGGTTGTTCCCAGGATGATTTGCATTATATGAACATAGATATTCATCAGTTTGGCTCAAAGTTTGTTTGCATTTCTTAGTCTGGGAGAAATTCGGTGGCAGATTAGACAGAAAAAGAAGAGAACTGACAGGCAGAAAGTCAGCATCTTAATATTCCCTGCAAACAGAAGAGTTTTAATTCACAGCCACATGATCACAATGAGAATTCAGTTCCATTGTAGAATACAAAAGGGCTCACAGCATCCACTGGGCTTCTTAACTCTTTTCAGTGATTAACAAGTTGCATGCTAAGCCACATCCAAGATTTCTGACTTATTAGTATTCCTTAGTTAGAACCCTTTGAACAGTTTGCCATTATCGTTGATATTTCCATAATGTTGAACTCCCTTAGCTCCTGCGGCCCTGTGGCTTCTTATATATGTCTGTACCTGTTGCCATGACATGTGAGATAGCCAAATTCATTTGACTTACTCAAATTTTATTATTAGCATTTGGCAGATAAGCCATTGGCTGGATTTTATTTATTTATTTATTTTTGAGACGGAGTCTCGCTCTGTTGCCCAGGCTGGAGTGCAGTGGAATGATCATGGCTCACTGCAGCTTTGGTCTCCTGGGCTCAAGTGATTCTCCTACCTCAGCCTCTTGAGTAGTTGGGACCACATGCATGCGCCATCATGATCAACTAATTTTTTAATTTTTTGTAGAGACAGGATCCCACTATGTTGCCCAGGCTGATCTCAAACTCCTAGGGTCAAGGGATCCTTCCACCTCGGCCTCCCAAAGTTCTAGGATTACAGGTGTGAGCCACCTCGCCCACCTGAATTTGTGTTGTTTATTGAAATAGGAAACAGCTTCTGTAACTCATCTCTTTTGAATCAAGACAGAATTGTTTCAGATATAAAATGGGGTCACATTTTTCAGTCTTTCACTGATCTGATAGATACTCACCTGCAGGGACAGATCCAAGTTTTCTGAATCCTAAAACATATAATTTGTGTGTGTGCAGGGGGGCTTCTTGAAGAATAAGATTACAAAATTATGAATATAATAATTAGGAATAGGCCAGGCATGGTGGGTCACGCTGGTAATCCCAGCACTTTGGGAGGCCAAGGCGGGCAGATTGCTTGAACTCACGGGTTTGAGACCAGCCTGGGCAATACGGCGAAACCTTTGTCTTTACTAAAAATACAAAAATTAGCCGGGTGTGGTGGCGCATGCCTCTAATCCCAGCTACTCGGGAGGCTAAGACATGAGAATAGCTTGAACCCTGGATTGCAGTGAGCCAAAATTGGGCCACTGCACTCCAGCCTGGGTGACAAAGTGAGACTCTGTCTCCAAATATAATAATAATAATAATAATAATAATAATAATAATAATTTGGTATAGGACCTTGGGAGAGGCAATGTATGCGGGGTCCTACAACTGGAGCTTTCTTAGCTTCATGGTAAATCTGCCTCCCCATTCCACCTACTTATATTCTAATGAAAACCGCCTGGGTCAGGAGCTGAAATGAATGAGGACATCTCCCTGCAAATGTGTTTTCCTTCTTGTTCTATACAGGTTGCTTTAGGGAGTAAAAATGCAGAATCAGTAAAACAAACAAAAATCAAACAAACCCAAGTGAGTGCTCCAAATGTATTTCCAAATAATTCATTATAATACTCATTTCTAAGCCGTGATGATTCTACACTGCTTTTAGATCATTTTCTCCCTGGCAAAATTGAGTTTGAGTAGCTCCAGTTTGAAATGTGTTGTGTCTCTTTTGAAAGAAAGGTTTTTAGATTTTCTTCTGGGGCCAAGGCACCTTGAAGCAGAGTAGTCAGGTGTCCAGAGAGCTGAAAGAGCCAGAGCATGGACTTGACAAAAGGAACTAGTCCCAGGGTGAGCAATGGGAAGTATCTAAGGAGCAAAAATTACCGATGAAATTTCTTGAGGAAGCTGAGTTGTGATTTTAACTAGGGGTGAGCTTACCAAGCTCAACTCTGCACTAAGTCATCTGAAGGAGAGTTAAGTTTCGTTCTGCCTTTGTGGTTATTTAGGCCTTATTGCTCAACGGATCCTTACCTGAAGATGAACAGGAGAGGCCCTTGGCCTTCTGTGAACCAGGTGTCAATCCCGAGGAACAACTGGTGAGCTCGATCTTTTGTGACTGGACACTAAATTTGTATGTATTTGACTTGTGTTTAGCATTTGACACTGCTATTCATGCCTTCTTGAAATGCTGTCTTCTTTGACCAGTTCTGGTTTTCCTCCTACATTTTTGAACATTATTTCCTTCTTCATTCATTTAATAAAAAAATATTTATTGAGTGCTGACTATATGCCAGACCCTATTTCAACATGCTGGAGATATGGTAGCAACAAAAGAGACCTAAGACCCGACCCTTATGGAGTTTACATTCAAGTTCTCTTTGAAGCTTTTCTTCTGCTTGTGCCTTTAATGTTAGTGTTCCTCAGCATTCCAGTCTAGGCCCTCATGTGTCTTAAACATTCACCTGGGCAGTCGTATCTGCCTCCAGTTCTTCACTCACTTCCCTCTTGCTTCTCATGTATTTATTTCCAGCTCAGCCCCCGCTATGGAGTTCTAGATGTGTGTATGCAATATGCAACTGCCTTCTTATTATCTCCACTTGTAAGTCCCATAAGCATCTCAATTTCAATGAGTCCTAAATTAAAGTTTTTCTGTCCTCTGCCCAACCACCAAAGCTACTTGTCCTTTTGGATATCTGTTTTGGATACCAAAATGCGCCAAACAGAAATCTAGATATTATCTTTTAATCCTTTTCCTCTACATCAGTCAGTCACCAGGTTTTACCAGTTTACATTTCTAATTTCTTTATCTAGTTTTCTCCATTCTCACAGCCGCTTAAAAATCAAGTCTCCATCCAGTATTCTAGCAATCTTCTAACTGGTTTACCTGATTTCTCTCCTGTCTTCCTCTAATTCATTTTTTGTAAAACAGCAAGAATAATTTGCCTTAAAGACATACTTCATTTTGTCACCCTTCTGCATAAAACTTCTCATTGATTCCCCATTGCCCTCACTGGCCTTTCATGATCTGGCCCTGATATTTCTCTCCAACTTCATCTCTTGCCATTTCTTCTTCCCTTTACCCCACCCCTCCCCTGCACCCAACCCCGATCCCATACTTCTTCTTTTTTTTTTTTTTTTTTTGAGACAGTCTTGCTCTGTTGCCCAGGCTGGAGTGCAGTGGCACGATCTTGGCTCACTGCAACCTCTGCCTCCTGGGTTCAAGTGATTCTCCTGCCTCAGCCTCCCGAGTAGCTGGGATTACAGGTGTATACCACCACACCTGGCTAATTTTTGTATTTCTAGTAGAGGTGGGGTTTCACCATGTTGGCCAGGCTGGTCTCGAACACCTAACCTCAAGTGATCTGCCTGCCTCGGCCTCCCAAAGTGCTGGGATTACAGATGTGAGCCACCATGCCTGGCCTACCCATACTTATTCTAAGCTTTATCCACGTAGATCTACCTGCAACTTGATGCATATGCTTCCATCAGAGAGCAGGAACTGTTTCCGGTTCTTCTTTGTATCCACAGTACAGAGCTGGCATCTAGTAGTGCTCAATAAATATTTGTTGAATGAATGGCCTCTGAACTTCACAGCATAGGTGTTTAGCTATCTCTTTTTGTCTTATATTCAGATTATAATCCAAAGTCGTCTGGATCAGAGTATGGAGGAGAATCAGGACTTAAAGGTATGTCAAGACATATATGTTTTACCCCTTAAAAACATTATGGGGGCCGGGCGTGGTGGCTTGCGCCTGTAATCCCAGCACTTCAGGAGGCTGAGGTGGGCAGATCACAAGGTCAGGAGATTGAGACCATCTTGGCTAACATGGCAAAACCCTGTCTCAGGCCGGGCGCGGTGGCTCAAGCCTGTAATCCCAGCACTTTGGGAGGCCGAGACGGGCGGATCATGAGGTCAGGAGATCGAGACCATCCTGGCTAACACGGTGAAACCCCGTCTCTACTAAAAAATACAAAAAACTAGCCGGGCGAGGTGGCAGGCGCTTGTAATCCCAGCTACTCGGGAGGCTGAGGCAGGAGAATGGCGTAAACCCGGGAGGCGGAGCTTGCAGTGAGCTGAGATCCGGCCACTGCACTCCAGCCTGGGTGACAGAGCGAGACTCCGTCTCAAAAAAAAAAAAAAAAAAAAAAAACCCTGTCTCTACTAAAAATACAAAAAATCAGCTGGGCGTGCTGGCACACATCTGTAGTCCCAGCTACTCGGGAGGCTGAGGCAGGAGAATTGCTTGAACCCAGGAGGAGGAGGTTGCAGTAAGCAAAGATTGTGCCACTGCACCCCAGCCTGGGCAACAAAGCGAGACTCCATCTAAAAAACAAAACAAAACAAAAAACCATTATGGGAATGTTACACAACTTCAAGAGGGAAAGGGATTTCAGAATTAGAATCTTTCTTGTGTCTGTATTATGTCTTTTCTTAAAAGAGAGAGAGACATCCCAAATATGTCAGGAAGGTAATACCTTTTTAATCCTGGTGGTAGGTAATAGAATTTCAGTGTCATTGGTTGTACCATTCTGTATGTTTGAAATATTTCATGGTTATTATTCCTTAAATAAAAGAAAAAAAAGTGTATCTAATACCAGTGCAGTCTTTTTTTATAAATACTTCTCAGAATTATTTTAGGTCAGTGATTCCTAGCTTTTCTTTCAGTCATAAGTATATGACTAAAGCCGTTAACCCTCTCCCTGCAAGTATGCGTGTATGTTTGCACTCATACTCATAGACATGAATTTTTTTTTTGGAGACAGAGTCTAGCTCTGTCACCCAGGCTGGAGTGCAATGGTGCAGTCTCAGCTCACTGCAACCTCCGCCTCCCAGGTTCAAGCGATTCTCCTGCCTCAACCTCCCAAGTAGCTGGGACTACAGGTGTCCGCCACCATACCCGGTTAATTTTTGTATTTTTAGTAGAGATGGGGTTTTACTATGTTGGCCAGGCTTGTCTCGAACTGCTGACCTTGTGGTCCGCCTGCCTTGGCCTCCCAAAGTGTTGGGATTACAGGCATGAGCCACCATGCCTGGCCAACATGAATTTTTAATAGAGCAACTTTTATTTATTTGTTTTGTTTTGGTTGTTTGTTTTTTGAGACAGAGTCTCACTCTGTCACCCCGGCTGAATGCCATGGCGTGATCATGGCTAACTGCAGCTTTGACCTCCCGGCCTCAAGCGATCCTCCCACCTCAGCCTCCCTAGTAGCTGGGGCTTCAGGAATGCACCACCATGCCTGGCTAATTTTTGTGTTTTTTGTATAGATTGCTCTCGCCTTGTTGCCTCGGCTGGTCTTGAACTCCTGGACTCAAGTGATTCTCCCATCTTGGCCTCCCAAAGTGCTGGGATATAGGCATGAACCACTGTTCCCAGCCCTAATAGAGCAACTTTTGAGCCTATCTGTGGAGTCCAAGTTACAGATCCCCATTTCAGATACGTTAATTGCAAACTCTTGATGTGATACAATAGGAAGAGAAGAGATTGGGGTCTGGGTTATGGTTGTTACCCTTCTAAAATCTATTTCCCAGTGACAATTGTGTACATATATTTTATCTATTGTAAGGGAATGTTAATTACTCAGTATTTCATCATTAGTCGAAATGTGTTTTTGTTTGACTCACAAAGAAACACTCCAACCCTTTGCTGAACATTAAGAATAGAGATAATTATTTAATGCCATTGGGGGTAGGCATATTTAGATATCATATATTTAGTGAGAGGGATTTAGATTATTATCATTAGGTTTTCCTGTTGGTGAAGATTGCTAAATATAGAAATGAGAGCCTGTGGGAATGATGGGGTATCTTCTTTCTTGGCAACTCTTCTCTACCTGAGCAGTTAAGCCTGGGTACCAACAGAGAAGAACAGAATGGTTCTCTTCTTGTTTCTGTGGATCAGCCCGTACTGCTCACTGGAACAGAGCTGTTTGCCTTAGTAGAGGGTTAATTTTTCATGCAGTGATCAACTGGGTTTTGTCCTCTTGCCGACAGAATGAGGTAATGCAGTCTGAAGCAACCCAGATGTCACCATCTGATCTAACTATATTTGGTTTGCAGAAGGAGCTGCTGAAATGTAAACAAGAAGCCAGAAACTTACAAGGGATAAAGGTAAAAAAGAAGACATTTAATTCTTTAAATAAAGTCTCTGCAATATAAAGTAGTCTACTGGTGAGTGGTGAGAGGTGGAATTTTCTGTGGACCTTTAATAGCTCTGTGCTATTGGTAAAGAAAGGGCTTTGTGGGAGGGAAGTGAGACATGTCGAGGAATATACCTTTGATTTGCTGAGGCTTATTTCTAGTGGTTATGATTCACGGTGCTGCCATTTCCATCTGTGCCACCTTGATTGTCTCTATATGTAAAAGAACCCTCTTCAATGTGAAAGAATGTCCTTTAGGGCTGGGCATGGTGGCTCATGCCTGTAATCCCAGCACTTTGGGAGGCCGAGGCGGGCAGATCACGAGGTCAGGAGTTCGAGACCAGCCTGGCCAACATGGTGAAACCCCGTCTGTACTAAAAATACAAAAAAGTTAGTTGTGCGTGGTGGCAGCACCTGTAATCCCAGCTACTTGGGAGGCTGAGGCAGGAGAATCGCTTGAATCCAGGAGGGGGAGGTTGCAGTGAGCTGAGATCACTCCATTGCACTCCAGCCTAGGTGACGAGGCGAGACTCCGTCTCAAAAAAAAAGAAAAATAAAAAAGAATATCCTTTAAAAAATTGTTATTTGTTTTTGAATAGTTAACTAATATTCAAATAATTTTAAAGGTATAAAAAGATAAACCATGAAAAGTCTGCCTGCCAGCCCTGTCCCCTCAGTCACCTAGTTCTCTTTCCTAGAGGCATCTTTTTTTTCTTTTGTTTTTTTTAATCTTGACACGGACTCTCACTCTGTCACCCAGGCTGGAGTGCAGTGGCGCTATCTTGGCTCACTGCAATCTCCGCCTCCCGGGTTCAAGTGACTCTCTTGCCTCAGCCTCCCAAGTAGCTGGGATTACAGGTGTGCACCATCACACCCAGCTACTTTTTGTATTTTGAGTAGAGACTGGGTTTCACCATGTTGGCCAGGCTGGTCTTGAGCTCCTGACCTCAGGTGATCCACCCGCCTCGGCCTCTCAAAGTGCTGGGATTACAGGTGTGAGCCACCACGCCCGACCTCCTAGAGGCATCTTAACAGTTATCAGCACATATGTGTGTGTATCGTTTTCCCCCACGGTTTTACCCAAATAGTAGTATACTAGAAATACAACTTGAGACTTTGCTTTTTTTCACTTAGTAGTATATCTTTGAGCTCATTCTATGTCAGTAGTACCTAAAGACTTTCCTAGGTCTTTTTTTATGGCTGTATCGTATTCCATTGTTTCCACTGTATACATATATATGCTAAATAATTTATTATATATGAAAATTGCTAGTTTTTGCTAATATAAACAATGATCTAACTAACAGCCTTGAATATAAGTTGTTTTGTTTTTTCCAAGATGAAGTCTTGCTCTGTTGCCCAGAGCTGGAGTGCAATGGCATGATCTCGGTTCACTGCAACCTCCGCCTCCCAGGTTCAAGCAATTCTTCTGCCTCAGCCTCCCAAGTAGCTGGGATTACAGGCGTGTGCCACCACGCCCAGCTAATTTTTGTATTTTTAGTAGAGACAGGATTTTACCATATTGGCCAGGCTGGTCTCGAACTCCTAAACTCGTGATCCGTGTGCCTCGGCCTCCCAAAGTGCTGGGATTACAGGCGTGAGCCACTATGTCCAGCCTGAATATATGTTATTTCACCCAAATGGGAGTATATCTGTGGAATAAAATCTGGAAGTAGAAGAGGATGTTTTTATGTTGCTGCTTTTCCCCTCTTCTTGCACATCCATTGATGGGCTAGACTAGAGTTATCACTCAGCAACATTTTCCAAAGTATATTTTGTAGGCTTAGTACTTTTGAAACACTTTAAAAAAACAAATGTGTTCCATGGTCAGATAAATTTGAGAAATGCTCTGCAGTCTTGAAGACTCACTGTGAATAATAACATATAAAGGATCTGAAACGGTCTGTCGTAAAGAGGTTGGCCTAAAAATGATTTAGAATTAATAACCACAGAAGTGTCTTTTCTTCCATGTAATGTCATGTGGCACATTAATGTCCCATGGAGCACATTTTGGGAAATATTCCTTTGAACTACTGATGCCAACGGTATCTTAGACTTCCTTTACCATGTACTGTCATGGCAGAGAGTATAATTAAGAATGGGCTCCCACATTCTTCATAGTCTGTACCATTTCTTTGCAGTCTATAGAGAGAAAAAAGTCAAGACAAATATATTAGAATGTAGCCCTAGTCCATTAGTTCTATTTGAAGCCACCATGGTTGATGGAATATGTCATAACTGTCCTTATAAGCAAGGATATCTAGCTCACCTTTTTGTTAGGCATGATAAGAACCAAGAGGGTTCAAGCTGAGGAAAAGAAAGCCTAATGCTATTAAGATCCTAGGAAATTGGGAAGAGGAATCGTGAATCAAAGAACAGTTCTGGCTCTGGAAGCCAGCGTGGGAGTGATTTCAGGGATTCTTTAACAACAGAGTGGCGGGATGAATAGGGCCCATCTCTCCAGGAAATGGGGACTGGGCAGAGAGGTAGAGGGAAAAAGAGCTACTCTAGATTGAGTATTTATATGCCCAAGATATAGATGAGAAAGCCCAGGCGGGAGAAAGTAGAGTGCATTGTCCAAGGTTAACATCACAAAAGTAGTAAGTGGTAGCTTCATAATTTGAATCTATGTCTCTCTGATCCCAAAGTCCAGTCATTCTCTCTCGAATACACCATGCTATCAGGATTGAGGGTGGGGACGAATAGTAAGCAGAGAAAAAAAATCAGGTTTCAGTAAGTTTCACAGAACAGTGGATAGGATTTTGCTCTGGATGCCAGTTTCCTAGAGGGGGACAGAAAAACCCCTCCTCAGCAACTCGTGGCAAGACCCTTTTACTCCATTTGTCTTCCAGCCTGCCATAACGAATGCTGGAAACACATTAAAGGGTTTAGTAATTTGGAATAACAACTGGCTGACTGATGAATTGAGACAACAATAATTAGTATGCTTTTTCCCCTAGGATGCCTTGCAGCAGAGATTGACTCAGCAGGACACATCTGTTCTTCAGCTCAAACAAGAGCTACTGAGGGCAAATATGGACAAAGATGAGCTGCACAACCAGAATGTGAGTTAAATGAATGAGCCTTGACCTCAGTGAGCCCCATTAGCAGAACAGGCTACTGCATGAAGTGCTATTAGATTGGCCATCCTAATCTCTTATCTTGCTTCTGGGATGCCTGCCCTAAGTGTCTGCAATTATTTTTATTCCCCATTAGACTCATCTCTGTTCCTAGGTGAAAGCCCACATCATACTGGGCAGGAAGGTCCTTGATCTCCTCTTCAACTTTGAGGACACTGAGATACCGAGGCAAAATTGTGGTTCTACCGTCTAATTACTTCACTAACAACATGGAGAGCAGCTGTGTATTTTTACCATCATACCCTCTCTGTGCTGCATACTGTAACTGCCAACATTAACTATGGTTACTAAGTAGCTGGTTTCCTTGAGGATTAGCAGGCAGTACCTGCGTGCCATGAATTCTTTCTTATCCTTGCAGGTGGATCTGCAGAGGAAGCTAGATGAGAGGAACCGACTCTTGGGAGAATATAAAGTAAGAGTGAATATCGGTTTGGAAATGCCTTCCGCTGACCTTTCATGAACAGCCCATTATTGTTGCTCAAAAAGCACTTAAGTATTCTATTCTCATCCTTGCTTTTTAATTTTTTTTATCCTTGCTTTTTAGAAGGAAGCATTTTTCTGTGTCCCCTGATGCACTAGCCCTGAAGAATAGATGGCACAGCTACGAGAGGGAGTACAGGACTAGGGGTCTAGAAACTTCAGTTCTAGTCTTACCTTTTTCTCTGACTAGTATGAATGGCTCATACTGGTCCTCCTACAAATGACAGTTCCCTTCTTCATTACTCTTGAAGAATCCTTTGCACTATGTAAGACTATTATGGTGTGTAAAGTCTTCCTGGTATATTTTGAGGAAAGGACTTTCTTTTCCTGAGGCTCTACTTTACTTGAGTGGAAGTTATATTACAGAGGGTGAACTTTTCAGTGCCCCTGGTTTTGCCACTCATCTGAAAGCTCTATCTCTATTGCAGAAAGAGCTGGGGCAGAAGGATCGCCTCCTTCAGCAACACCAGGCCAAGTTAGAAGAAGCACTCCGGAAACTCTCTGATGCCAGTTATCACCAGGTCAGAACATATTCAGCCACTTGACTTTCCTGCCCCTTTGGCCCAAAGAAATCATTTTCTGATTTAGAAATCATTTTCTGTTTTGCAGGTGGATCTAGAGCGAGAGCTGGAACACAAAGATGTCCTCTTGGCTCACTGTATGAAAAGAGAGGTAGATGAGGTAACCTAGACCCTGTGTTCTCCCTCCCACATTTATGAAGCAAACAGGGCGATGGTGTTTCTGACTCAGAGCTGAACCAAGGCCACAGGCTCGTTTGTTAGGAGACTCTATGATGAGCTAGTTAAGAGTACAGGTTCCAGAATAAGAAAATCTGGTTTCACGTTCTACCTTTACCACTCTTATGCTGTGTAGTCTTCAGTTGCTTATCTTCTGAACCTTAGAAATAGGGCTTATTTGGAAAATGAAAATAATAGTGATTCAGTTCATCATTATGAAGAATATATGAGGTAATCCACATAAATAACTAAGCACAGTCCTGTTGGATCCACTTGGCATAGAGTCAGACTCAAAAAATATTCACCATGGCCTGGCACAGTGGCTCACATCTGTAATCCTGGCACTTTGGGAGGCCAAGGCAGGTGGCTAACTTGAGGTCAGGAGTTTGAGACCAGCCTGGCCAACGTGGTGAAACCCTGTCTCTACTAAAAATACAAAAATTAGCCAGGCAAGATGGCACGGGCCTGTAATTCCAGCCACTCAGGCGGCTGAGGCAGGAGAATCGCTTGAACCTGGAGGGGGGCAGAGGTTGCCATAAGCTGAGATTGTGCCACTTCACTCCAGCCTCAGTGACACAGCAAGACTCTGTCCCAAAAAACAAAACATATATATGTATATTTACCATTATTTTTAAATTACTGAAGCAAAGCCAGGCAGTGCTGGAACAGCATTCTGAGGCTCTCCAGTGCTGTGGCAGAGGCTAGGTTGTGGCCTCCAGGTGGAGGTTAGCCTTTCCTTCATTCACGTCCAACAATGCGTACTAAGTGTCAAGTGCTGGGCATACAGCAGTGACCAAAAGGGGAAAAAAATCTATACTTAAGAACGGCACATTTTAATAGAGAGAGCCGTTAAACAGACAGACAATTATATACTTCGTCAGGAACTGATAAATGTAAAGAAGAAAAATAAGACAGCACATCTGGTTTACAATTCTCCCTTTAACAAGCAACATTTCTTCATGCTGCTATAGGTGACCAACTACAACAGTCACAACTCTCAAAGCAATGGTTTTCTCCTTCCAACAGCAGGAAAAGGAGCTGCTTCAATCAGCAACAGAGGGGTAGGTACCTGGATTGATGGAGACCTGCCATTTCTCACTGAAACCAAAGAGTGCCAAACCCATGGCCAGTGGATGAGGCCTTTTATATTCCAGTTCCCTAATTCCTGGATCTGTGGAGTGTTTTTGTAAAGATGTGAGGCACTTGCTATATAAAATTAAGAATTAGTGGAGAAACCATAGGCCTGCTTCTGTGGGGGAAAAAAAAAAACCTCTTCTGGAAACTTCAGCCCAGTGGTTGGGATGTGGCACCATGCCATGCCAGCAGCACCTTATTTTTGCCCATAGACCAGCGACCTGCAGCTTGTTCGAGATGCTCTCCGCAGCCTGCGCAACAGCTTCAGTGGGCACGATCCTCAGCATCACACCATTGACAGCTTGGAGCAGGGCATCTCCAGCCTCATGGAGCGCCTGCACGTTATGGAGACGCAGAAGAAACAAGAAAGAAAGGTAACCTTCTTGCTGTGGTGTCTCTCTTAGGCAAGCTCCTGAGAAAGCTGGGTTTTAAGAATGTTAATTGAGATGAAGGCAGTGTGAAGAGATATAAGACCCTGTTAAAGGTTAGAGTTGTTTTTCTCTATTAGTTTTTCTCTCAGTGGAACTGATTATTCATTATGGCATGACAATCCAGAGAAGGAATTCATGGTCACACTGGCTCCCAGCAACTGTAGCTGTGTAAGGATTGTGGCTCTTGACCCCACAGGGTCTCCTTTTACAGCTTCTTCCCCTCCCACCTACCCCTGAATGAGCTTGGCATTGGATGAGAAAATATATGGAAAATACATTGGAAACCAGAAAGCCTTTCATATATATTATTATTGTTAGGATAAATATATTCGATTTTATATGTTGTGGAAGAGGTGGTAGAAAAATATGTAGTATTTTAAGCACACTTTTATGATTTAAATTTCTTGGTTAAGTTCTCCCATTGATCATAACTCTTGTGATTTTTGTGTGGCTCCCCAGGTTCGAGTCAAGTCACCCAGAACTCAAGTAGGTAGTGAATACCGGGAGTCCTGGCCCCCTAATTCAAGTAAGTACCCATTTTTGCTCAGTAGGGACTCCTAGCATATTAGACCAGGAATTTAGTGTTTTTCACACTACCAATATTTTGGGGATGTAATTTTTCTTGTAGTACTTCACTTTTATACTATTTTGTTTCTGTAGAAATACTGGAATTGAGTTAGTTCTAAGACCATGAAGACATACGCCATCATCACCCCCAGTGCCATTTAGCCACGTGCAGGCAGGATGCTGTTGACTCAGAGAGGCTAAAATATCTTTGAAGAACATACAAGCTCAAAACATTTATGCTGAAAAAGCAAAATATAAAACAACAAAAACACATACATACATAAATTTTCCTACACTCCCAGATAGCACAAAAAAATTTCCACTTCTTCCTTGAAGCAAGGCATTTAATTTATTTGGAGATAGTCTTAAAACTTTGAGTGCTGAGGCTGGGTGCGGAAGCTCACGCCTGTAATCCCAGCACTCTAGGAGGCTGAGGCGGGCGTATAACCTGAGGTCAGGAGTTCAAGACCAGCCTGGCCAACATGGTGAAACCCCATCTCTACTAAAAATAAAAAAATTAGCCAAGTGTGGTGGCACACGCCTGTAATCCCAGCTACTCAGGAGGCTGAGGCAAGAGAATCGCTTGAACCCAGGAGGCGGAGGTTGCAGTGAGCCAAGATTGTGCCATTGCACTCCAGCCTGGGCGACAGAGTTGAGACTCCATCTCAAAAAAACAAAACAAAACAAAACAAAACAAAACAAAAAACTTTTGAGTGCTTAAAGCATTTAGTTTAAGTCCTGCAAAATGTTTGCACCATCTAGTGGCCATGGCTAGAAAGTGTATTTTAACCTGCTCCATGCCCACTCTATATTTTTTCCCATTTGTTCAAACTTGTTGGAAAGCTACCCTGCCTGGTAATTCCTATTTTAGTTTGTATTTTGCCTTTTGTGGCTTAGTAATGTTCACGTTTTCTTATTTTTTAATCAGGCCTAATCGAAAGGTATCTAAACAATAATTTATAAAAACCAAATAGTAAAAAGCTGACTAGAAACAGTTTTGTATGTTACATATAAATTTTTAAAAGCACATTAAGAAACCTAAATTAAAATACTGAAAATACTTGCAAAAATATGAAATGTAAAATTTTTTTGTAGAGTAAATAAAATAGCATTTCAAACCTCTGATCCCAGATATCTTTTGCTCTTGGATGAGGTATCTATGCTGGGAATGAAACAATTTTTTTTTTTTTTTAGCGGCGGGGGATGGAGTTTCGCTCTTGTTGCCCAGGCTGGAGTGCAGTGGCGTGACCTCTATTCACTGCAACCTCTGCCTCCCGGGTTCAAGTGATTCTCCTGCCTCAGGCTCCCCAGTAGCTGGGATTACAGATGTGTACCACCACGCCTGGCTAATTTTTGTATTTTTAGTAGAGATGGGGTTTCGCCATGTTGGCAATGAATTATTTTATTACCAGAATTAGTTCCAGTTTCCTTTTCTAGCAGTGTTTCAAAATAATCGTTTCTATTGTTTGGAGAGGATTTTTATTATTATTTTATTCATTGATTTCTTCAGATTAGTGTAAACTGCCAATATAAATAGGTGTAAATACTTAGAAATTTCTTTTTTAAGTATAATAAACTCCCCCCTAGAAAAATTACTTTGCGCATATATAGTATTTAAAATATTACAAATAAATCTACAGCTGCTTGAAAACTAAGTTGTTAATCTAATGGTTCCAGTGATATCTGTATTCACAAACAAGCTGAAATGTCTCTTATCTGAAAATACAAAAACTTGTGTAACTGTGGCCAGCTCTCTAGCTACTGATTTATTTTCTCTTATTCCTCTACATCAAAATTCTTTAAAGAATGGTCTATACGTGCTCTCTTTTCTTCCTCACTTCCTGTTCACTACCCAACCCACTACAGTCTTTTATCTGTTACTCTGCTTAGTGTTCTTCTGGTTGGGTCACTGTTGACTTTTTTGTTGCCTAATCAAGTGGTTACTTTTTTTTTTTTTTTTTTTTTGAGACAGAGTCTTGCTCTGTCACCCGGGCTGGAGTGCAGTGGCCGGATCTCAGCTCACTGCAAGCTCCGCCTCCCGGGTTCACGCCATTCTCCTGCCTCAGCCTCCCGAGTAGCTGGGACTACAGGCGCCCGCCACCTCGCCCGGCTAGCTTTTTGTATTTTTTTAGTAGAGACGGGGTTTCACCGTGTTAGCCAGGATGGTCTCAAACTCCTGACCTCGTGATCCGCCCGTCTCGGCCTCCCAAAGTGCTGGGATTACAGGCTTGAGCCACCGTGCCCGGCCCAAGTGGTTACTTTTTAAACCTTATCTTTCATTGTCTTTTCAAAAGAACTGACTATTCTCTAAAAGTCTCCTGGAAACTTTCTTCTTCTTCAGGTTCAGTGTCATTCAGATATTTATTTAACATATTTACTGAGCATCCATTATTCACCATCAACATTAGATGCTGGAGATATAGACTTGAACAAGTTCAATTTGCCACTGGCAGGTAGTGAAGTCAATACTGAGTTTTCCTTCTAGTCCTTCCTGAGTCTCATTTTATTCTGCTCTAATTCTTGAATGTTGACATGTCCTGGGATTCCATCCAATTGGAGCCTAAACCTAAGCCTTTTCATATTGTCTTCGGCATCAAGTGATCTCTTCCACTCCCTGGCTTTAACTACACTTGTGTGCCGATTATTTTTATGTTTTATCTCAAATCTCAGTTCTTTTCTGAGCTTCAGTACTATTTTTTATTTTTATTTATTCGTTTTGAGACAGAGTCTTGTTCTGTCGCCCAGGCTGGAGTGCAGTGGTATGATCTCAACTCACTGCAAGCTCTGCCTCCCGGGTTCAAGCGATTCTCCTGCCTCAGCCTCCCAAGTGTTTGGGATTACAGGTGCGTGCCACAACACCCGGCTAATTTTTTGTATTTTAGTAGGGACAGGGTTTCACTGTGTTGCCCAGGCTGGTCTTGAACTCCTGAGCTCAGGCAATCCACCTGCTCCGGACTCCCAAAGTGCTGGGATTACAGGCATGAGCCACCGTGCCCAGCCTAGTACTATATTTTTAAATGTAAACTAGATATCTCTCTCTGTAGGTCCCAAGGCACTGTAAAGTCATGTCCAAAACTGGACACAAAATAATAGAGAGGGAAAAATACAGAATATACAATCAAACAGATCTAGGGTACAGTTTTGGCTCTGCCATTTAGCACAGTGTGTGACCATGGGCAAAATGTTAATGTCACTGAATCTTAGTTTCCTTTTTTATGGAACCAAAGTAATATTGAAGAATTTGAGCATGAAATGAAATGAAATGAAATGATCTAGTGTACTGTGGAGCATAAGAGAGATGCAAGGCAAATGCTTCTCATTCCCCTCTGGCTGTGCCCTTTCTCTTTCCTTTTCAACATAATTAAATTTCCTGAAAGAGTAATGTACTTTCTGAACCCACTTCCTTTCTTGCCGTTTACTCTTAAGGGAAAACAATAATTATTTCAGATTTAAAGTAAAACAGTAGATTAGTGAAATCAAATTGAGAGTTCATATAAAAACCCATATAACCAGAGAATGTTCTTTTCAACCAATGGTGCTTGGGACAAGTGGATATTTCCATGAAATGGGACCCCCTACTTCACACCATATACAAAAGTTAACTCGGACTATAGATCAATGACTTCAATATAAGAGCTTAAAGCTATAAAGTTCTTAGAAGAAAACACAGAGGAAAATATTCATGACCTTGGATTTGGCAGTGGATTCTTAGATAGGACATCAAAAGCATGAGCAACAAAAGAAGAAAGATAAAATTGGCCTGGCACAGTGCCTTATGCCTGTAATCCCAGCACTTTGGGAGGCCGCGGTGGGTATATCACCTGAGATTGGGAGTTTGAGACCAGCCTGGCCAACATGGTGAAACCCCATCTCTGCTAAAAATACAAAAATTAGGTGAGTGTGGTAGTGGGTACCTGTAATCCCAGCTACTCGGGAGGCTGAGGCAAGAGAATCACTTGAACCTGGGAGGCAGAGGTTGCAGCTAGCTGAGATTGCGCCACTGCACTCCAGCCTGGGCTACAGAGGGAGACTTTGTCTCAAAAATAATAATAATAAAATAAAATAAATAAATAGATAGATAAAATTGGACTTCATCAAAATTAAAAACTTTTTTGTATAAAAACTCTCTCTAGAAAGTAGGCAGACAACCTACAGAATAGGAGAAAATAGTTGCAAATCATATTGTCTGATAAGGATCTAGAATCCAAAATATATAAAGAACTCTTACAACTCAACAGCAAAAGGACAAAAACCCAAGAGAAAACGGGCAAAATACTTGAACAGACATTTCTCCAAAGAAGATAAAGAAATGGCCGGCCAGGTGCAGTGGCTCACACCTGTAATTTCAGCACTTCGGGAGGCCGAGGTGGGCAGATCATGAGGTCAGGAGATCGAGACCACCCTGACCAATGTAGTGAAACCTCATGTCTACTAAAAATACAAAAATTAGCTGGGTGTGGTGGTGCGCGCCTGTAGTCCCAGCTACTTGGGGTGAGGCAGAAGAATTGCTTGAACCTGGGAGGCTGATGTTGCAGTGAGCTGAGATTGTGCCACTGCACTCCAGCCTGGCACCAGAGCGAGATTCTGTCTAAAACAAACAAACAAAAAAAAAACAAATGGCCAATAAACCCATGAAAAGATGCCCAAAATCATTAGTCATTAGGGGAATGCAAATGAAAACCACAGTGAGACACCACTTTACACCTACTAAATGGTGTCAAAAATGGAGAATAATAAGTGTCGGTGAGAATGTGGAGAAGTTGGAGCTGTCATACATTGCTCTGGGGATGTAAATGGTGCAGCTGCTATGGAAGACAGTTTGGCACTTCCTCAAAAAGTTAAACATGGAGTTACCATATGACCCAAAAGAATTGAAAACAGGAGTTCAAAAAAACGTGTACGTCTATGTGCCTAGCAGTCATATTCACAATATTCAAAAAGTAGAAACACCTCAGATGTCCATCAACTGATGAATGGATAGACAAATTCTAATATATGCATACAGTGGAATATTATTCACCTATAAAGAGGAATGAAGCACTGATTCATGCTACAGTGTGAATGAACCTGGAAAACATTATGCTAAGTGGAAGATGCCAGACACAAAAGGGCACATATTGTATAAATTCATTTATATAAAATGTCCAGAAAAGGCAAATCCATAGAGACAGAAAGTAGAGTGGGTTAGCCAGATTCCAGGGTCAGGAGCGAGGGAGGAATAGCTAATAACCACTCAGTGCATACAGATTTTCTTTTGGGATGATGACAGTGTTCTGGAACTGGATAATGGTGGTTGTTTGCACATCATTTTAAATGTACTAAATGCCATTGAATTGCACACCTTATAAAATGGTGAATTTTACTACAATATTTAAAAAGTGAGACTTTGTAAAAAATAGCAGTTCTGCCTTCTGCCTAGGATGTAGAAAGCCAGAAAGAGCCTTGCTTCTACCGAAACAACAAGAAAAAGTTGGATAATCTGAAAAATCGTAACTTTCTTGAACCCATCAGAGAGATGAAACCATAGTGCAATCAACTAACCTGAAAAAGAAACAGGTGCCTACAAGGAGAGATAGGATGAAAGTACTGGCTCACTTGTGGTAGAGCCTGGGAGGAAGATGGGGCCACTACACAACAGATAAGAATTCAGCTGAGATTTTTTTTTTTTTTTTTTGGGGGGGGGGGGACGGAGTCTTGCTCTTGTTGCCCAGGCTGGAGTGCAATGACACAATCTCGGCTCACTGCAACCTCTGACTCCCAGGTTCAAACGATTCTCCTGCCTCAGCCTCCCGAGTAGCTGGGATTACAGGTGCCCACCATTACACCTGGCTAATTTTTGTATTTTTGGTAGAGACGGGTTTTCACCATGTTGGCCAGACTGGTCTTGAACTCCTGACATCAGGTGATTTGCCCGCTTCGGCCTCCCAAAGTGTTGGGATTACAGAGGTGAGCCACTGCACCCGGCCTGAGATTTTTAATTATTTGCTAAAGACTGAGAAGACAGTATAGGAACCTTGGGAGCCACAGACACAAGAGGAATTTACACCCACTTGCAGACACTTTTTCATGACTACCAGGTGCTTATGAAAAGATTGGTTGTGACAGTGAGATATCATCTCACTCCAGTTAAAATGCCTTTTATCAAAAAGACATTTGACACAGCAGGCATGTGAAAAAAAAAAAAAGATGCTAGCAAGGATGCAGAGAAAGGGGAATGAATATTATACACCATTGGTGGGCATGTAAATGAGTATAGTTACAATAGAAAACAGTGTGGACATTCCTCAAAAAAAAAAAAAAAAAATACAAATAGAGCTACCATATGAGCCAGCAATTCCACTGCTGGGTATATATCCAAAAGAAAGGAAATCAGTATATCAAAGAGGTATCTTCGTTCCCATGTTTATTGCAGCACTATTTCCAACAGCCAAGGCTGGTCACAGTGGCTTGTGCCTGTAATCCCAGCACTTTGGGAGGCTGAGGCAGGAAGATCGCTTGAGCTCAGGAATTTGAGATCAGCCTAGGCAAAATAGCAAGACCTTGTCTCTACTAAAAATAAAATTAGCTGGGCATGGTGGCACATGCTTGTAGTCCCGGCTACTCAGGAGGCTGCAGTGGAAGGACAGCTTTAGCCTGGGAGATAAAGGCTGTGGTGAGCTATGGTTTGTGCTACTGCACTCCAGAGTGAGATCCTGTCTCAAAAACAAAACAAAACACCAAATAAATAAAAACACATTAGCCAAGATATAGAATTCATCGAAGTGACCATCAACAGATGAGTGGATAAAGGAAAAAAATATATATATATCTATATATATGCAAAGGAATATTATTATTCTGCTATAACAAAGCATAAAATCCTTTCTTTTGCAGCAACATGGATGGAGCTAGATCTTATTATGTGAAGTGAAATAAGCCAGGCACAGAAAGACAAATACCACATGTTCTCTATTAGTATGTGGGAGCTAAAAAAAAATGTATCTCATGGAGATAGAGAGTAGATTGGTGGTAACCAGAACCTGGGAAGGCTTGGGGAGGGTGACAGAGAGGTTGGTTAATGGATACAAAAATACAGTTAGATAAAAGGAGTGAGATCTAGTGTTTGATAAGAAAGTAGGGTGACTATAGCTATAATTTATTGTATAGTTTGAAATAGCTAGGCTGGGCATGGTGGCTCATGCCTGTAATCCCAGCACTTTGGGAGGCTGAGGCAGGTGAAACCTTGTCTCTACTAAAAATACAAAAATTAGCAGGTCTGGTGGCAAACACCTGTAATCCCAGCCACTTGAGACACAAGAATCGCTTGAACCCAGGAGGCAGAGGTTGCAGTGAGCTGAGATCGCACCACTGCACTCCAGCCTGGGTGACAGAGTGAGACTGTCTCAAAAAGGAAAAATAAAAAAATAAAAGAGCTAGAAGAATTGGGATGTTTTAATATAAAGAAAAGATAAATGTAGGCCAGGCACGGTGGCTCACACCTGTATCCCAGCACGTTGGGAGGCCGAGGCAGGTGGATCACCTGAGGTTGGGAGTTCGAGACCAGCCTCACCAACATGGAGAAACCCTGTCTCTACTAAAAATACAAAAATTAGCCAGGCGTGGTGGCAGATGCCTGTAATCCAGCTACTCAGGAGGCTGAGGCAGGAGAATCACTTGAACCCAGGAGGTTGAGGTTGCGGTGAGCCGAGATTGCGCCATTGCACTCCGGCCTGGGCAACAAGAGTGAAACTCCGTCTCAAAAAAAAAAGGAGAAAAGATAAATGTTTGAGGTGATGGATATCCCAGTTACTCTGACTTGATCATTGCACATTGTATGCACGTATCAAAATAACACGAGCCAGGCATGGTGGGCTTTCGCCTGTAATCTCAGCTACTTGGGAGGCTGATGTGGGAGTATTATTTGTGTCCAGGGATTTGAGACCAGCCTGGGCAACATAACAAAACCCCATCTTAAAAATATATATATATGCCGGGCGCGGTGGCTCACGCCTGTAATCCCAGCACTTTGGGAGGCTGAGGCGGGCGGATCACAAGGTCAGGAGATCGAGACTATCCTGGCTAACACGGTGAAACCCCGTCTCTACTAAAAATACAAAAAAATTAGCTGGGCATGGTGGCAGGCGCCTGCAGTCCCAGCTACTTGGGAGGCTGAGGCCGGAGAATGGCGTGAACCCGGGAGGCGGAGCTAGCAGTGAGCTGAGATCGCGCCACTGCACTCCAGCCTGGGTGACAGAGCAAGACTCCGTCTCAAAAAAAAAAACAAACAAAAAAAACCATATATATGTATATAATCTAAAAATACGTATAACTAATATGTATCAATTTAAAAATTAGTAAAATATGCTTTTGGTTAAAAAAAGGTTGGTCGTGGGAATAGAGTCTAAAAAAACCCCCCCTCCCTCCTTCATGGAGCAAGGGGGCAGCTGCCACTGCAGGAAGGGCATGAAGCTACATCTGGACCATTCTCGCTTATGGAGCAAAGCCTTGAGCCACTGTGAAAGGGAAGCAAATCCTGTTGACCCCTCCATCCCTGCTCTAGGCAAAGGTGAAGACCCATTACACCTAGTGGCGATGGAAAGGAAAAGGAACACTACCTTGGCAGAGGGGCAGGAAACTATCTTGGACTCAGATTATAAGAGGTCACCTACCACTGAGGAAGGGACAGGATCACTGAGAAAAACCCACTTAAAAACTGGGGCTGCATGAGGACAACAGAGAAGCATTGCTCATCTCCCACTACCAGGGGAGCAAGCACTGTTTAATTAGCAGCAGTGGACAGCTTCTGAGGCAGGAAACAGCATACAGAGGCTGACCGAGGCACAGGCACATGAGGAAAGCCTACAGCTGAGGGAGGGGAAGGAACATCACGGAACAACTCTCCAACAACCAGCTGTTCCTAAACCTAACTCTAGAAGACTTGGAAAATGGTGGTGCACTGAAGGTAACCTTAACAAAAATCTCAATCCCAGCTCAGCTTCTGACCAAATTAACTCAACTGTCCCCACTAATGGCCTGGAAGAACAAACAGTGTGCCCATTTCTAAACAGATATTTTTACCTCTGTCTCTCCTGTCTTAACATATGTCTGGCATTCAGTAAGAAATTATGAGGCACCCACAAGAGCAAGAGAAAAACTAAGCCACTGTGAAGAGCAAAAGCAGTCAACAGAACCAAACTCAAATATGACAAGGATGTCGAAACCAGCAGACAAGGAATTTAAAGTAACTATGATTCATATGTTAAAGGCTGTAGTGAAAATGTTGATAACATGCACATACAGGTGAGGAAGACTCAACCAGCTACTGTTTATAGGAAACCCACTATAAATATAATGATATAAATGGATTTAAAAGTAAAAAGATGGATAAAGATATACCATGGAAACACTAATCAAAAGGAAGTGTGGTTATATTAGTATCTGATAAAGTATACTTGAGAACAAAGAATATTTCCAGGTATAAAGATGATATATAATGATAAAAAGGTCAATTCACCAAGAAGACATAATAATCCTAAATGTGTGTATACCCAATAACAGCTTTGAAATACATGAAGCAGGCCAGGCACTGTGGCTCATTGTAATCCCATGCATTTTGGGAGGCTGAGACAGGAGGATCACTTGTGCCCAGAAGTCTGAGACAAGTCTGGGCAACATGGTGAGACTCTGACTCTACAAAAAAAAAAAAAAAAAAAAAAAATTAGCCAGGTGTGGTGGCATATGCCTGAAGTCCTAGCTACTTGGGAGGCTGAGGCAGGAGGATCACTTGAGTCTGGGAGTTGGAGGCTGCACTCCAGCTTGGGCAACTGGGTGACAGAGTGAGACACTGTCCTCCCTCCTCTCCCCCTCAAAAAATACATGAAACAAAAACTGAAAGGAGAAATAGATAAATCTAGTTACAATTGGAGGCTTTAATATTCCCTTTGCATAATCAGTACAAGTGGTGTACAGAACATCAATAAGAAGATAGAAAACCTGGGCCGGGCGCGGTGGCTCATGACTGTAATCCCAGCACTTTGGAAGGCCAGGGCGGGCAGATTACTTGATGTCAGGAGTTCGAGACCAGCCTGGCCATCATGGTGAAACCCCCATCTCTTGGAGGCTTTTTTTTTTTTTTTTTTTGAGACGGTGTCTCACTCTGTCGCCCGGGCTGGAGTGCAGTGGCCGGATCTCAGCTCACTGCAAGCTCCGCCTCCCGGGTTTACGCCATTCTCCTGCCTCAGCCTCCCGAGTAGCTGGGACTACAGGCGCCCGCCACCTCGCCCGGCTAGTTTTTTGTATTTTTTTAGTAGAGACGGGTTTCACCATGTTAGCCAGGATGGTCTCGATCTCCTGACCTCGTGATCCGCCCGTCTCGGCCTCCCAAAGTGCTGGGATTACAGGCTTGAGCCACCGCGCCCGGCCTCTTGGAGGCTTTAATACTTCCTTTGCAGTAATCAGTAGAAGTAGTGTACAGAACATCAATAAGAATATGGAAAACCTGGGCCAGGCATGGTAGCTCACGACTGTAATCCCAGCACTTTGGGAGGCTAAGGCGGGCAGATTACTTTAGGTCAGGAGTTTGAGACCAGCCTGGCCAACATGGTGAAACCTCTGTCTCTATTAAAAATATAAAAATTAGCCGGGCTTGGTGGCAAGTGCCTGTAACCCCAGCTACTTGGGAGGTTGAGGCAGGAGAATCACTTGAACCCGGGAGGCAGAGGTTGCAGTGAGCCAAGATCATGCCACTGCACTCCAGCCTGGGTGTCAGGGCAAGACTCCGTCTCAAAAACAAACAAACAAACAAAACAAAAACAAAAACCACCTGGACAGCACTACCAACCAGCTCTTTCTAACTGACATTTAGAAAATACTCTAAATGTGGATGACAGTGGAATACATACTCTTTTCAAGTGGATTTGAAACATTTACCAAGATAGGCCACATTCTGGCCATAAAACAAAACAAATTTTTTAGAATTGAATTTATGCAGTGTTGTTTATGGAATTAATCCAGACAGAGGTCAACAGAAAAATATCTGGAAAATCCCCAAATATTTGGAAGTTGAACAACATATTTCTAAGTATCCTTTGGGTCAAAGAGGAATTCATAAAGGAAATTACAAAATATTTTGAATTGAATAGAAAATGAAACACAATAAAAATTTGTGAGATGTGACAAAAACAGTGCTTAGAAGGAAATTCATAGCATTAAGTACATACATGAGAAGAGTTTTCAATGAATGAACTCAATAATTTAAGGTACCTTAAGAAACATGATAAAGAAAAGCAAACTAGGCCGGGCGCGGTGGCTCAAGCCTGTAATCCCAGCACTTTGGGAGGCCGAGACGGGTGGATCGCGAGGTCAGGAGATCGAGACCATCCTGGCTAACACGGCGAAACCCCGTCTCTACTAAAAAATACAAAAAACTAGCCGGGCGAGTTGGCGGGTGCCTGTAGTCCCAGCTACTTGGGAGGCTGAGGCAGGAGAATGGCGTAAACCCGGGAGGCGGAGCTTGCAGTGAGCTGAGATCCGGCCACTGCACTCCAGCCTGGGCGACAGAGCGAGACTCCGTCTCAAAAAAAAAAAAAAAAAAAAAAAAAAAAAAAAAAAAAAAGAAAAGCAAACTAAATTCAAAGCAAGCAAAAAGAAGGGATAAATATGAGACTGGAAATAAAATACACTGAAACTAGAAAATACGAAAAAAAATCAACCCAAAATTTGGTTATTTGGAAAGTTTAATAAAGTTGATAAATCTATAGACAAACTGACCAAGATAAAAAGAAGATAGAAGATAACAATATTAGAAGTGAAACAGGCAGGGCACAGTGGTTCATGCTTGTAATCCCAGCACTGGGGAGGCCGAGGCAGGTGGATCACTTGAGGTGAGGAGTTCGAGACCAGCCTGGCCAACTGTTGAAACCCCATCTCTACTAAAAATACAAAAACCAGCCATGCATGGTGGCAGGTGTCTGTAATCTCAGCTACTCGGGAGGCTGAGGCAGGAGAATCACTTGAACCCAGGAAACAAGGAGGCAGAAGTTGCAGTAAGCCAAGATTATACCACTGCACTCTAGCCTGGGCAACAGAGTGAGACTCTGTCTCAAAAAAAAAAAAAAAAAAAGAAGAATTGAAAGAGGCAACATTACTATAGATGTTGTAAACATTAAAAGCACAATAAAGGAGTATTAGAAAAAACTTTTTACTCATAAATTTAACAACTTTGACAAAATGGATAAATTCCTTAAAAGATACAAACTACCAAAACTTAAGAGAAAATAGATAACCTAAATAGTTTTATAGTTATTAAAGAAATTTAATTTTTAGTTTAAAATCCTCCATTGAAGAAAACTCCAGGACCAGATGGGTGCACTTCAGGAATAAATAATACTAATTCTACATAAATCCTTCTAGAAAGTAGAAGAGGATGGAACACTTCCCAGTACATTTTATTTTACCCTGGCACCAAAACCAGTATCTCTAATGAACACAGATGCAAGGAAAAGAAAGAAAAGGCATAGAGATTGGAAAGGAAGGCACAAAACAGCCTCTGTTTATAGATAACATGATTGTCTATATAGAAAATCCCAAAGAAACTATAATAAAGTCACTGTGTCTAAGAAGTAAGTTTAGCATGGCCTGTGTTGTAGATGACATGATTGTCTAAGAAGAAAATCCCAAAGAATCTATAATAAAGCTATTATATCTAATAAGGGAGTTTAGCAAAGTCACAGGACACAAGGTCAACTAAAAAAAAAACTACTTCTTGTATATACTAGCAATGAATATTTGGAAATGGAAAAAATTGTAAAAGAATCACTTATAGTAACACCAAAAATTCCCCCATGAGGGCTGGGTGTGGTGGCTCAAGCCTGTAATCCCAGCACTTTGGGAGGCCAAGGTGGGAGGATCACTTGAGGCCAGGTGTTCAAAACCAACCTGGCCAACATAGCAAGACCCCATCTCTTAGAAAAAGAAAAACCTGGGACGGGTTCCAAGATGGCCAAATAGGAACAGCTCCGGTCTGCAGCTCCCAGTGGGATCGACGCAGAAGATGAGTGATTTCTGCATTTCCAACTGAGGTACCTGGTTCATCTCATTGGACAGTGGGTGCAGTCCATGGAGGGCGAGCCAAAGCAGGGCAGGGCATCACCTCACCAAGGAAGTGAAAGGCGTTGGGAGATTTCCCTTTCCTAGCCAAGGGAAGCCCTGACAGACTGTACCTGGGAAAAACGGGACACTCCCCCTGAAATACTGTGCATTTCCATTTCCTGGTCTTAGCAAACGCAGACCAGGAGATACTGTCCAGTGCCTGGCTTGGGGGGTCCCACACACACGAAGCCTTGCTCACTGCTAGCACAGCAGTCTGAGATCACACTGCGAGGCAACAACTTGGCAGTGGGAGGGGTGTCCAGCCATTGCTGAGGCTTGAGTAGGTAAACAAAGCTGCCTGGAAGCTCGAACTATTCAGAGCCCACCACAGCTCAGCCAGGCCTGCTGCCTCTGTAGACCCCACCATTGGGGGCAGGGCATAGCTGAACAAAAGACAGCAGAAACTTCTGCAGACTTAAACGTCCCTGTCTGACAGCTCTAAAGAGAGCAGTGGTTCTATCAGCATGGTGTTCGAGCTCTGAGAACGGACAGACTCCTCAAGTGGGACCCTGACCTCCGTGTAGCCTAACTGGGAGATACCTCCTAGTAGGGGATGACTTACACCTCATACAGGCAAGTGCCCCTCTGGGACAAAGCTTACAGAGGAAGGATCAGGCAGCAATATTTGCTGTTCTGCAATATTTGCTCTTCTGCAGCCTCCACTGGTGATACCCAGGCAAACAGGGTCTGGAGTGGACCTCCATCAAACTTCAACAGACCTGCAGCTGAGGGACCTGACTGTTGGAAGGAAAACTAATGAACAGAAAGGAATAGCATCAACATCAACAAAAAGGACATCCACACCAAAACCCCATCTGTAGGTCACCAACATCAAAGACCAAAGGTAATAAAACCACAAAGACGGGAGAAACCAAAGCAGAAAAGCTGAAAATTCTAAAAACCAGAGCATCTCTTCTCCAAAGGATCACAGCTCCTTGCCAGCAATGGAACAAAGTTGGACTGGAGAATGACTTTGACGAGTTGACAGAAGTAGGCTTCAGAAAGTTTGAAATAACACACTTCTCCAAGCTAAAGGAGGATGTTCAAACCTATCGCAAGGAAGCTAAAACCCTTAAAAGAAGATGAGATGAGTGGCTAACTAGAATAAACAGTGTAGGGAAGACCTTAAATGACCTGATGGAACTGAAAACCATGGCACAAGAACTTCGTGACACATGCACAAGCTTCAATAGCCAATGCGATCAAGTGGAAGAAAGGGTATCAGTGATTGAAGATCAAATTAATGAAATAAAGTGAGAAGAGAAGTTTAGAGAAAGAAGAGTAAAAAGAAACAAACAAAGCCTCCAAGAAATATGGGACTATGTGAAAAGACCAAATCTACGTTTGATTGGTGTACCTGAAAGTGATGGGGAGAATGGAACCAAGTTGGAAAACACTCTTCAGGATATTATCCAGGAGAACTTCCCCAACCTAGCAAGGCAGGCCAGCATTCAAATTCAGGAAATACAGAGAACACCACAAAGATACTCCTCAAGAAGAGCAACCCAAGACACATAATTGTCAGATTCACCATGGTGGAAATGGAGGAAAAAATGTTAAGGGCAGCCAGAGAGAAATGTCAGGTTACCCACAAAGGGAAACAGACTAACAGCGGATCTCTAGGCAGAAACTCTACGAGCCAGAAGAGAGTGGGGACCAATATTCAACATTTCAACCCAGAATTTCATATCCAGCCAAACTAAGCTTCATAAGTGAAGGAGAAATAAAATCCTTTACGGACAAGCAAATGCTTAGAGATTTTGTCACCACCAGGACTGCCTTATAAGAGCTCCTGAGGGAAGCACTAAACATGGAAAAGAACAACTGGTACCAGCCACTGCAAAAACATGCCAAATTGTCAAGACCATCGATGCTATGAAGAAACTGCATCAATTAATGGGCAAAATAACCAGCTAGCATCATAATGACAGGATCAAATTCACACATAACAATGTTAACCTTAAATGTAAATGGGCTAAATGCCCCAATTAAAAGTGATAGACTGGCAAATTGCATAGAGTCAAACCCATCAGTGTGCTGTACTTAGGAGACCCATCTCACGTTCAGAGACATACATAGGCTCAAAATAAAGGGATAGAACAAGATCTACCAAGGAAATGCAAAGAAAAAAAAAGGGGGGGGGGGTTTGAAATCCTAGTCTCTGATAAACCAGACTTTAAAACAACAAAGATCAAAAGAGACAAGGCCATTACATAATAGTAAAGGGATCAATTCAACAAGAAGAGCTAACTGTCCTAAATATATATGCACCCAATACAGGAGCACCAAGATTCATAAAGCAAGTCCTTAGAGACCTACAAAGAGACTTAGATTCCCACACAATAATAATGGGAGACTTTAATACCCCACTGTCAATATTAGACAGATCAACAAGACAGAATGTTAACAAGGATATCCACGACTTGAACTCAGCTCTGCACCAAGCAGACCTAATACACATCTACAGAACTCTCCACCCCAAATCAACAGAATATACATTCTTCTTAGCACCACATCACACTTATTCTAAAATTGACCACATAGTTGGAAGTAAAGCACTCCTCAGCAAATGTAAAAAACAGAAATCTCAACAAACTGTCTCTCAGACCACAGTGCAATCAAATTAGAACTCAGGATTAAGAAACTCACTCAAAAGTGCACAACTACATGGAAACTGAATACCCTGCTCCTGAATGACTACTGGGTACATAACGAAATGAAGGCAGAAATAAAGATTTCTTTGAAACCAATGAGAACAAAGACACAACATACCAGAATATCTGAGACACATTTAAAGCAGTGTGTAGAGGGAAATTTATAGCACTAAATGCCCACAAGAGAAAGCAGGAAAGATATAAAATTGACACGTTAACATCACAATTAAAAGAACTAGAAAAGCAAGAGCAAAGAAATTCAAACGCTAACAGAAGGCAAGAAATAACTCAGATCAAAGCAGAACTGAAGGAGATGGAGACACAAAAAAAAAAAAAACTTCAAAAAATCAGTGAATCCAGGAGTTGGTTTTTTGAAAGGATCAACAAAACTGATAGACCGCTAGCAAGACTAATAAAGAAGAAAAGAGAGAGGCATCAAATTGATGCAATAAAAAATGATAAAGGGGATATCACCACCGATCCCACAGAAATACAAACTACCATCAGAGAATACTATAAACACCTCCACCAAATAAACTAGAAAATCTAGAAGAAATGGACAAATTCCTGGACACATACACCCTCCCAAGACTAAACCAGGAAGAAGTTGAATCTCTGAATAGGCCAATAACCGGCTCTGAAATGGAAGCAATAATTAATAGCCTACCAACTAAAAAACGTCCAGGACCAGATGGATTTACAGCTGAATTCTACCAAAGGTACCAAGAGGAGCTGGTAGCATTCCTTCTGAAACTATGCCAATCAACAGAAAAGGAGGGACTCCTCCCTAACTCATTTTATGAAGCCAACATCATCCTGATACCAAAACCTGGCAGAGGCACAACAAAAAAAGAGAATTTTAGGCCAATATCCCAATGAACATCAATGCAAAAATCTTCAATAAAATACTGGCAAACCGAATCCAGCAGCACATCAAAAAGCTTATCCACCACGATCAAGTCGGCTTCATCCCTGGGATGCAAGGCTGGTTCAACATACGCAAATCAATAAATGTAATGCATCACATAAACAGAACCAAAGACAAAAACCACATGATTATCTCAATAGATGCAGAAAAGACCTTCAACAGAATTCAACAGCCCTTCATGCTAAAATCTCTCAATAAACTAGGTATTGATGGAATGTATCTCAAAATAATAAGAGCTAGTTTTACAAACCCACAGCCAGTATCATATTGAATGGGCAAAAACTGGAAGCATTTTCTCTGAAAACTGGCACAAGACAGGGATGCCCTCTCTCACCACTCCTATTCAACAGCGTTGGAAGTTCTGGCCAGGGCAATCAGGCAAGAGAAAGAAATAAAGGGTATTCAGTTTGGAAAAGAGGAAGTCAAATTGTCTATGTTTGCAGATGACATGATAGTGTATTTAGAAAACCCCATCGTCTCAGCCCCAAATCTCCTGAAGTTGATAAGCAACTTCTGCAAAGTCTCAGAATACAAAGTCAATGTGCAAAAATCACAAGCATTCCTATACACCAATAACAAACAGCCAAATCAGGAGTGGACTCCCATTCACAATTGCTACAAAGAGAATAAAATACCTAGGAATCCAACTTATGAGGGATGTGAAGGACCTCTTCATGGAGAACTACAAACCCCACTGCTCAAGGAAATAAAAGAGGACACAAACAAATGGAAGAACATTCCATGCTCATGGATAGGAAAAATAAATATCATGAAAATGGCCACACTGCCCAAGGTAATTTATAGATTCAATGCCATTCCCATCAAGCTACCAATGTCTTTCTTCACAGAATTGGAAAAAACTAAAGTTCATATGAAACCAAAAAGAGCCTGCATTGCCAAGGCAATCCTAAGCAAAGGAACAAAGCTGCAGGCATCATGCTACCTGACTTCAAACTATACTACAAGGCTACAGTAACCAAAACAGCATGGTACTGGTACTAAAATAGCTATATAGACCAATGAATCAGAACAGCAGCCTCAGAAATAACACCACACATCTACAACCATCTGATCTTTGACAAACCTGACAAAAAGAAGAAATAGGGAAAGGATTCCCTATTTAATAAATGGTGCTGGGAAAACTGGCTAGTCATATGTAGAAAGTTGAAACTGGATCCCTTCCTTACACCTTATCCAAAAATTAATTCAAGATGCATTAAAGACTTAAATGTTAGACCTAAAACCATAAAAACCCTAGAAGAAAACCTAGGCAATACCATTCAGGACATAGGCATCGGCAAGGACTTCATGACTAAAACCCCAAAAGCAATGGCAACAAAAGCCAAAATAGACAAACAGGATCTAATTAAACGAAAGAGCTTCTGCACAGCAAAAGAAACTACCATCAGAGTGAACAGGCAACCTACAGAATAGGAGAAAATTTTTGCAATCTGCCCATCTGACAAAGGGCTAATACCCAGAATCTACAAATAATTTAAACAAATTTACAAGAAAAAAGCAACCCCATCAAAGAGTGGGCAAAGGGTATGAATAGACACTTCTCAAAAGAAGACATTTCTGCAGTCAACAAACATATGAAAAAAAGCTCATCATCCCTGGTCATCAGAGAAATGCAAATCAAAACCACAACGAGATACCATCTCACACCAGTTAGAATGGCGATCATTAAAAAGTCAGGAGACCACAGATGCTGGAGAGGATGTGGAAAAGTAGGAACACTTTTACACTGTTAGTAAAAGTGTAAATTAGTTCAACCATTGTGGAAGACAGTGTGGCGATTCCTCAAGGATCTAGACTAGAAATACCATTTGACCCAGCGATCCCATTACTGGATATATACCCAAAGGATTATAAATCATGCTACTATAAAGACACGTGCACACACATGTTTATTGCAGCACTATTCACAATTGCAAAGACTTGGAACCAACCCAAATGTCCATTAATGATAAACTGGATTAAGAAAATATGGCACATATACACAATGGAATACTTCACAGCCATAAAAAAGGATGAGTTCATGCCCTTTGCAGGGACATGGATAAAACTGGAAACCATCATTCTCAGCAAACTATCACAAGGACCGAAAACCAAACACTGCATGTCCTCACTCATAGGTGGGAATTTGAACAATGAGAACATTTGGACACAGGGCAGGGAACATCACACACTGGGGCCTGTCGTGGGGTGGGGGACTTGGGGAGGGATAGCATTAGGAGAAATACCTAATGTAAATGACGAGTTGATGGGTGCAGCAAACCAACATGGCACATGTATATGTATGTAACAAACCTGCACGTTGTGCACATGCACCCTAGAACTTAAAGTATAATAAAAAAGAAAAAAGAAGAAAACCCTCATGAAAATCTTAGGTATAAACTTCATAAAATATGTGCAATGACTATACTGAGAACTATAAAACAAGGATGAAATAAAGATTTAAATAAACAGGGAGGTATACTATGTTTATGGATTGTAGTACTCAACATTGTTAAGATGGCCTGTTCTTCCCCAAATGATCTATAGCTTCAATGCAGTTCCAGTGAAAATTTTACCAGGCTTTTGTAGATAAAAACAAGCCAATTCTCGGCCGGGCACTGTGGCTCAAGCCTGTAATCCCAGCACTTTGGGAGGCTGAGACAGGTGGATCACGAGGTCAGGAGATCGAGACCATCCTGGCTAACACGGTGAAACCCCGTCTCTACAAAAATACAAAAACTAGCCGGGCGAGGTGGCGGACACCTGTAGTCCCAGCTACTCGGGAGGCTGAGGGAGGAGAATGGCGTGAACCCAGGAGGCGGAGCTTGCAGTGAGCTGTGATCCGGCCACTGCACTCCAGCCTGGGCGATAGAGCGAGACTCCGTCTCAAAAAAACAAACAAACAAACAAACAAAAAAACAAGCCAATTCTCAAATTTATAGGAAAGAATAAGGGGACTAGAATTAACTGCCCTCCCAACCCAAATGGTGAAAAAGATGAACAATGCAGTTGGTGGACCATACGGTCTGATATCAAAACTAACTGTAAAGTTAGGGTAATCAAGACAGTGTAGTATTGGTGAATTGGTAGATAAATAGATGAGTGGAACAGCATAGAGTTAAAAATAGACACACATTTACCAGTTGATTTTCTACAATAGTGCAAAGACAATTCAATGGTAAAGGGATAGGCTTTTCAAAAAAGGTGCTAGAAAAGTTAAAGATCTATTTTTTTAAGCGAGTTTGACCTATACCTCATACCATATGCAAAAATCAACTCCAAATGGATAATAAATCTAAACTTATAAGCTATAACTATTAATCACCTGTTTTGTGGTACTTTTTAAAATCATGTATTAAATTTGTAGACACACACAAGGATATGTTTCTCAGCCATTTATCGTCTATGAGTTTTTTTTTGTACATTTTTTTTAGTAATGCCATAATACTGTAATAACTATCATTTTGTCATATGGCTTTATGTTGGGTGAGACAGGTTTTCCCTCATTACTCTTATTTTGCTTTTTTACTTGAAAAGTATATGCAATCCAACTCATTCTTCTTCATTAGTCATCTGAATCAACTTTTCACTAGTATCATCAATGATATATTTACCAAACGAGTCTTTGCCTATTAGACCCCTGTGTAGAATTTGACATCATGATTACTCTTTCTTTGAAATTCTCCCCAAATGTGTACATAACATTTGTATTAGTCAGCTTGGGCTGCCATTGCAAAATACCTTAAACTCTCTTAAACAACATAAATTAATTTTTTCACAGTTCTGGAGGCTCGAAGTACAAGATCAGGTTGCCAGCATGGCCAGGTTTTGGTGAGGGCTCCTTGCCTGGCTTGTAGAAGGCCACCTTCTCTCTGTGTCCTCACGTGGGGGAGAGAAGGCTTTGGTATCTCTTATAAGGACACTAGTTCTATTGGATCAGGGCTCCACCCGTAGGACCTCATGTAATCTTAATTACCTCCTTAAAGGCCCTATCTCCAATATAGTCAAATAGCAGATAAGGGCTTCAACATATGAAGTTGGTGGTGGGACACAATTCAGCCCATGGCAATATTATTTTCATATTTATTTTATTGTAACTGTTTTGCTATCTCACTCCACTATACTTTTGAGCTCCTTAAGGGTGGGGATTATATCTAATTTATTTGTGTATCTCTAATACTTGATACATAATAAGGCACCCAATAAACATTTAAAATGAATAATGAGATGACATAATTCAGCTTGTGTTCCCCTGTCTTAGGTAATGGTATTACCATGTATCTGTCTTCCCAGGTTGTAAATCTCAGTCATCGTTTACTTTTCCCTTTTATACACCCTGTGTTCAACTATATCCCTAGTACTAAGAATTCGACTTTCTAAAGGCCTTTCAAATCCATCCCTACTCCAGCTCCAGGGCTACATCTTTCCTATCATCATGTGTCAGATTGTTTTTATTGCCTCTTAACAGGATGTCTTAGTCAGTTGAGTTGCCATAAAGGAATACCTGAGGATAGGTAACTTAGGAGGAAAAGAGGTTTGTTTGGCTCAGAATTCTGCTGGCTGGAAGGTGGGCATCTGGTGAAAGCCTCAATCCTCTTCCACTCACGGCACAAGGCAAATGGGAGTTGGCATGTGCTAAGATTACATGGAGAGAGGAAGCAAGAGAGTGGAGGGAGGTGCCAGGCTGTTTTTAACAAGCAGTTTTGTGGGAACTAATGGGTGAGTACTCACTCCTCCTCCCCAGGGAAAGCATTAATCTAGTCTTGAGGAATCTGCCTCCATGACCCAAACACTTGCCATTAGGCCCCACCTCCAACATTGGGGATCAACTTTCAACATGAGGTGTCAGGGGACAAACACCCAAACTATCGCACAGGATTTCTGGTTTCCAGTTTGTCCCATCCAATCCATACTTTGCCACGAGATCAACTTTTCTAAAATGCCCGTCTAATCATATCACTATCTTTTAGTAACTTTCCATAGCTTAAGACTAACATCCTGAACTCTTACCCTGTCACAGTCTTTTGTGATCTGGCCTCTGCCTACTTATTTACCTCACAACTTCCCGATGTATTCATTATGCTCCAGCCTTACTAATCCACCTACAGTTTTATAAATATATGATCCCATTTCATGCTTCTGCACCTGTCCTTCCCTCTTCTTGGAATACTCTTTTCAACTTCTGTATCTCATGATTTTTAAAAGGTGCTTTTAAAAAGGACTCTCCAACCACGGGCCCTTCCTGACCTGTTCCAGGTGGAATTAACCTCGTCATCTTCAGTCTTCCAATACAGCTTGTAGAAATCTGATTTTAGTGTATTGTAATTGTTTGTAATTGTATTTATCATCCATACTAAATGATAAACTCTTGCAGGTTGGAGACCACATATAGTTGATTTTTATATTCTCAAATCGAACACACAGTAGGTACTCAATAAATGTTTGCTGAATGAATGAATAAATTAAATATATAGCTTTAATGTTAAAAGTGAATATTTTATTTATTCAACAACCACTGTGTGCTGGGCACTGTGCTAGATGCTGGGGCAAAGGAGAATTATGGCATGTAGGTTACAATAATTGGCATTCTTTTTTTTTTTTGGAGACGGAGTTTCACTTTGTCACCAAGGCTTGAGTGCAGTGGCTCGATCTCCGCTCCCTGCAATCTCTGCCTCCCGGGTTCAAGTGATTCTCTGGCCTCAGCCTCCCGAGTAGCTGGAACTACAGGCGCACGCCACCACGCCTGGCTGATTTTTTATATTTTAGTAGAGACGGGGTTTCACCATGTTGCCCAGGCTGGTCTCGAACTCCTGAGCTCAGGCAGTCTGCCCACCTTGACCTCCCAAAGTGCTAAGATTACAGGCGTGAGCCACCGTGCCTGGCCAATTGGCATTCTTTGAAGAAAAACTCTGAAAACAGACTGAATGCCATTTCTGTACAAAGAGGTGAAGTTCCTTTGTCTTTTTCCCTTCTATTAATTCATCCTTCATACTCCTTATTTTAAACCCCCTCCCAGAACTACTGTTATGTGGCTGCCAATCTGACTACCTAGAATAAGTTAAGAGGAAGATCAGTATAGGTGGAATAGCAGGAGATATTTTAGTAACAGTTATTAGTTTTTGATAAAAGTGTCTGATTTGTCATTTCTCCTATGAAAGTCATAATTACAAGGACTCATACTTTTCCAAAAGTACCTTTTTAAAAGATAGAGACAGTCCAGGTGCAGTGGCCCATGCCTATAATCCCAATAGTTTGGGAGGCCAAGGTGGGTGGATTACTTGAGGCAGGGAGTTCAAGACCAGCCTGGCCAACATGGCAAAACCTTGTCTCTACTAAAAATACAAAAATTAGCTGGGCGTGGTGGCACACACCTGTTATCGCAGCTACTCGGGAGGCTGAGGCACAAGAATGACTTAAACCCGGGAGGTGGAGGTTGCAGCGAGCTAAGATTGTGCCACTGCACTCTAGCCTGGGCGATAGAGCGAGACTCTGTCTTTTTTTTTTTTTTTTTGCTGGGGGGACAGAGTGTTGCTCTATCACCCAGGCTGGAGTGCAGTGGCGCCATCTCGGCTCACTGCAACCTCCACCTCCCGGGTTCAAGCAGTTCTCTGCCTCAGCCTCCCAAGTAACTGGGATTACAGGCGTGCACCACCACGCCCAGCTAACTTTTGTATTTTTAGTAGAGACGGGATTTCACCATGTTGGCCAGGCTGTTCTTGAACTCCTGACCTCCTGATCCACCTGCCTCGGCCTCCCAAAGTGTTGGAAAATACAGGCGTGAGTCACTGCACCCGGCGAGACCTTGTCTTAAAAAAAAAAAAAAAGTGTATCAAGAAACCTGTGTTAAAGACCATGGCATCAACACTATAAATCTTAAGTTGCTAAGGTTCTGTACCTCTTAGACTGGGAGCATGAGCCCCTTGGGATCTGAGTTTCTAAGGTTGCTTTGCTTCTGTGGTTCTTGTTCCTATCGACTTTTCTTTCTATGAGTTACATGAGTATTCTCTACTACGGACCCCCAAAACCTAAATATTGGCATAGTCTACAGCTTCTGCTGTGTGTCTGCCCTCCCTGGCTGAAATCTTGCCATGCTTCTCTGTCCTTTTTTGATCTTTAGCAATGACACCTGTTCTATCAGTGGCTCTTCCCCTACTATGAGTGAGGAATGATCAGTCCTCGCGATAGTGTCCATGTCTGAAGCAAGTGGTGCTTGTGGTCCTAGGCAATCATAGCATATGGACATGGTGTTTGGCAAGGGTGTGAGAGCTGTGGGCTGTGACCTCAGGCAGCTTTGTTCTCCCGGAACATTTTGAATAACTGCAGATGGGTGGTTTGGAGCAAATGAATGTTCTAACCACAGAGTCTCTTTCTCATTGTAGAGTTGCCTCACTCACAGAGCTCTCCAACTGTCAGCAGCACCTGTACTAAAGTGCTCTATTTCACTGACCGGTCACTTACGCCCTTCATGGTCAATATACCAAAGAGGTGAGATTCTGGGATCATTATACTTCACTGTAAAGAAGGAAAGGAAGGCAGAACCTCATTAGTTACTGCCCATATGAGCAGCTGGAAGGTGTTTGAGAAGCAGTATAGTTAGATCTCACTATAGTGAGATGAGCCAGAGAGATAGAGATTCTAGTTTCAGCTTTGCCACTATTCGGTGGTATTATAAAAGACAAGTCATGATCTACTACTAGATACAGGTACAACAATAGTACTTCCAATCCTGATAACTATGCAAATATTGCTCTGCATTTGGAAGAATCTTTTTTTTTTTTAAGTGTTCAAAATAGCTCCTGCTGATACAATGGATTGCAGCCTGGCACTCACTCCAGGACTATGACTAATTGATCTTTGTTACTATTCAATGACTGCAACTAATCCCTATTGAGAAATTATGTTGAAAACCTTCCAAAAAGTTAATGTGCTTCCTTTTAAGGGAAATGGTTTTGAAATAAAAGTATTTAAACTCTGCAACCAACTATTGAGAGAGGTTATAGGATTTTCTTTACCTAGACAGTCTGCTTATTTAGTCTGGGTTAGACGCCAGCTTCCTAAAGATAGAGGGGTAAAGATGGTGATACTTGATTTGATTCTACCATCCTAGAGAATTGGGATATTGTAGCAAAGAAGAAAATCAAGAGAACTTTGATATGTTTATGGCTATTCAACAAATTTGATTTCAGGGACTTTATGTCTTATTTCCAGAGAAAAGTGATTTGGCTCCTGAAGCAATAAGTCAATTTTAAATTCTCACATCACCCCATATTTATACTGTTTTCATTCCCTAGTGATGACTGGTTCTCCAGCCTCTGCTGCTTTAGTCATCTGGGTTATCAGGGGCAGTGACCTAATGAGGGGCTATTTCTGCTTATTGACTTTGGCAGGGGGCTGGGTTTAAAGTTAACATCTTATCTTTCCAGCTATTGATCAACAGTCTATTTTAGTGCTCTCTCTTTGTGTTGCAGGTTGGAGGAGGTGACACTAAAGGATTTTAAAGCAGCTATTGATCGGGAAGGGAATCACCGGTATCACTTCAAAGCACTGGATCCTGAGTTTGGCACTGTCAAAGAGGAGGTAAAGAATCTCTGGGGAGTCTATATGGTACTGTTTCTTTCTGAACCCTGAAGCCTCCTGTTCAAGCACTGGTGTCCAGAAGTACATGACTTCCCTGACCAGGTCGGAGGAATTTGCGAGAGCCTCAGACCATGGTCTGATTACCCAAGTGGTCATAGAATAGTCCAAGATGTTGATAGGTTCTTTAGTTGTAGGACTTCATCATTTGACCAAGAACTTGGATATAATTTTTATTTTAAATTATTTTGTTAGGGAAAATAAAGAACCTAAGACAATAATTTTCCATCTGTAGCCAAATCTTAGAAAACTTCTTGCTTCCTATGTAGAGCAAAATAAACAGGCATGGATATATGGAACTGTGTATTTCTCATAATGAAATCAAGGAACTTCTAGGGAGTTATGTATGCTTATGCCCAAGTCCTTGAGTAAGTATTTTCTTAGCCTACACGTCTCTTTATAATCCATTTGTCAAAGACAGACTTTTTGGGGGGGGAATACAGTTCTGGGTTATATAGTATTACAAGTGGATTCACTGCAGTTACAGAATGAAAAAAAGTTATTATAGAAAAAGTAAAATTTTATTTTGTAAACATTTCCTCAGTGAAATGTTTTAATAACCCTGTTTTATTAGTGGCTTAGGAAATGAGTTGAATGAATTAATGAAAATAACTGCCATTTGAGAAATATGTTGTCTTTTTTCCCCACCCTTCTTTATATTGCCTGGTACCTAAATTTTCCACTTTCTCATTTTTAAAATACTTACACTACTTCTTTTCTCTAAGAAGCCCAAAGTACTTTGTGATTGGTAATTTATTAATTCTTACAAATCTCTATGAGCAAAGTAGTATTAGGGATTTTTTAAAACTATTTCATAGGTCTGGATCTAAGAAAAAAATAAAATATCAGTTGCAGTTCTAGGGACAAGACCAAAAGGACATAGACTCTTAACTCAAGGCTTTCTTCTATATGTTCAAGGTCTTATTTTTATTAGCAGCAATTGTTTAGTGAGTGAGATTCCCTGTTTTTCCTTGTGGCTTTTTTTTTTTTTTTTCTCTAGATTTTCCATGATGATGATGCCATCCCTGGATGGGAAGGGAAAATTGTAGCTTGGGTAGAAGAAGACCATGGAGAGAATTAATGCCAAGTATCAGATTGAGGGCTTATGGAACCTGGTCACTCCCTGGCTGCTTCACTCAGGAAAGGGAACTAAAACCAGAATACGCTAAGAAGTTTCTAGTTTGTATGCCAAAACAGAAGCTTCTCCAAGTATGATGGCCACAGGTCAGTCCTATTTCTGTGCCTGGCATATCTGGTACTTAAAATTCTGTCCAAATGTAGACCATGGGTTCATCTGGAGTTCCTTGTCCGTGGGAACACAGTGTTCTATTCTACTCTGAGGACAACAAACCGAAGGCCTTAAATGATGGGGATGGATGATCCCGCCTCTATAGGGGCATGGCTGCTATTATCTGGAAACTAGGAATTGGATGCATCACTCCTGTGTGTTACAGTATTATTTTAATTGGCTTCAATGGTTGCAGCAATCAGAGTCCCAGCGTTTGTACTCACAGACAAGGCAAAGGTACCAGCTTTTCTGTTTCTTTGAACCTACTGCAAACCAAGAATAACTATGAGGTGGTACCAAAGATGAAAGCCCAGTCTTCAGTAATCTTTTGAACCGGACATGGATGGTGCTGAATTGTTGCTTGGATGGAAAAAGGGCTGCCCATATTGTGCTACACTATGCTAAAACTGTAATTTAGTAAGACCTTGGGCTGCCTCTTCTGTCTTAACTGGTTCTGCAGCTTGTCCTTTTGCCCACATAGGGCCTATTATGTACTGTTAGTTTTCTCTGGGGACTCTTTAACTTTAGAGCCATTTCTTTTTCTTCAAACCGATGAACTTTGTGTTTGAAAGGCCTAAGGAGTGAAAAGCTCCTTGAAAATCCAGGCGGGTATGGAAAGGTGCTGCTACCCATATCTTTTTGACTTTCTTTGTTTCATGACTTTAACTCATGGCATCTCCTTTGTAGTAAAAGGAGACAGACCATTAATTTCAGCATTTCTTTGTGATTTATAAGTACTGAGCATGAAGTACTTGTCTGCCCCTCCTCATTTCAAGGCCAGTTATTTTCTATTTATGTAATTAGTCTAGGCTGATCCTTTAGGGCACAATAGAAACCATGGGGCATGGAGCATGAGTTGTGAATGGCAGGGATCATTCTGCGTAAGAAAAACCTAGAATCATTTCTCATGTGCAACATTGTCAAGTGAAGAAGCTAACAGTTCAACTGCAGAGATTATTTGATAACCTGGGTTTTCTCATTCATCCATCAAGCACCATCAACCAATCAGCCATTATTATTTATATTATGTATTACCAAAAGCAGTCTGTCTGCCTGTGACCTCCAGTGTACACTGCCAAACACAAGAGTAGGACACATCCCTTCTGGGTTCTTGACCTGTCTGTCTCCAATTCATCTCCCCTTTTCACTCCCTGGCTCACTCAACAAACTACTCTTTAGAGCTCTGAGATGACATCTTGTTGTTTTATATAGATGTGTCTTTTAAAAATAGTTCATGTTTGGAGAATTCTTTTGTACTCATTTGCTTTTTGTCTGAGAACCATGTCTATTTTTATAACTGGAGTGTGAGTTCTGTATCTTCTCACATTCTGTATACTGTATCCATTTTCTAGAGAACCCAGTAGCTTTTATACAGTCTCTTCTTACCACCCCTTGTGGTTTCAGAACAAGCTTTATTTTATTACGAGTATACTAATGACAACTAATTCCTGTTCCAATTCTACCTGTTTTAGTTGTGAAGGTAGTTTTGTGTAATCCAGTTGATTGCTCCTCTGGCAGAGAGGACCTCAAAAGACACTTGATGTCTTTCATGTAAGTTTACCTGGTCTTTTCCTATTGAAGAATTTTTCATCAGAAACGATTGGGAAAGTTTGGGAAAGTCAGCCAAAAGAAAGAATTCATTTCGAAAGCAAACAGAAGAAAACAGTATATTCTCTCAGTTTTTCCCCAGGAAGACTGGAGAAGAAGTCCTCATGTCACCAGTTTCTCTGTTGCATGAATTTTAGTGTTTTGCTATAAGACAGCATGAGGGCTATCAGGCCAAAATTCATTATTGTATTTCCAATACAGTTTGTCTTGAATGTCTGTCTCTTAAACCAATTTTTACTTGTCAGTTTTCTCTCAGCAAACAATCTTACTGTTACGTGGAATTTTAACTTTTCAGAGAAAATTTCCAAAGTCCTCTACCTTATTTGGCTTTTATCTCTGTCTTTTGGAAAAGGAGCTACATGGCCTCAGTGCCTCCATAACAAGCTAAAGTTGAGTTCATGGGAGAACATTGAGTTCATTTTTTTCCCCTTTAGCTAGGTAATCTCATATACCACAGGTACATGACCAAGCATCTCTGCTAGAGGATGTACCTCTCATAACTCCTGTGTAAAATGAGGATCCTGTTGGTGATCTTCATTCTAGTTTCCAAAGCCAGAGGAGCCTTCTGAGCAGAAGTATGCAAGACTGATTCTGTTTGGAACAGTTTCCTATTTGGCTGCATTCTAGGAGGCCTCCTGACTTACTCATAGTATTGTGCCCTGGTGGCATTGGTGGGGTAGCTTGTCTTGCTACTTGCTAAAGTTCTTTTTCTTTGAGAAAACTGAGGAACCAGAATGCTTAAGAGTTCATAAAATAATCTCTAAACCATGTTAGGTTAAAACAAAATGACCATCTCACAAAAACAAGTTTAGTTGAATGCTCAATTCCTTACAAAATCTTCATTTAAGGCTGAGTGTGGTGGCTCATGCCTGTAATCCCAGCACTTTGGGAGGCCGACGCAGGAAGACTGCTTGAGCCCAGGAGTTCAGGACCAACCTGGGCAACATAGCAAGACTCCATCTCTACTAAGAAATTTTATTACAAAAGTAGCTGGGGATGGTGGCACATACCTGTAGTCGCAGCTACTCAGGAGGTTGAGGTGGGAAGATTGCTTAAGCACAGAAGTTTGAGTTTGCAGTGAGCTGATCATGCCACTGCACTCTAGCCTAGGCTACAGAGCAGGACCCCATCTCCAAAAAAAAAAAAAAAAAAGTCATTTAAAAACTGAAGAATGTTCTCTTCTTGCTCAGTTCCCTAAATTAGCTGGGGGGATTGGGACACTTTACAATTTTTACATTTTTAAATTTGAAGAATTTGTTTTAAACTTACTTGGTAATGGCAATTCTACTTACCAACTTTTCAGCTCTTTTTGACCAGGATGGTTGCAAATTAGGGAAAATATCTTTACACTCTTTATCCAATCCAAGAGGACTCTAATTACTTAAAAGCATTTAGGTCATAATTAAAATTATTTTCACTGTTTCCATAAAATAAGCATTATGATTGCACACTCATTCTGTCTGAATTTACGTAAGAGGTATAGCTTGCTTAAAATACATATATATGTAAAGTTATATTTTCTTAGAAACATGGATGTTTGCAGCCATTGCTTTCAAAGAGATTATTACTGTGTATTCTCCCTGTTTTACAATATGTTTTCATGAAGACTTTGTTACACCAGAGGCTTCTGATTATGAAAGTGATAACCAGTTTTAACTGCCAGTATGTACCAGATTTGTGAACTAATTTAAAAAACCACGAACTATGAATAAAATGGAGTTTGCAAACTAAATGTCATTAATGATTTTCACTTGTGTTTATTGATGAGATTAATCAATAAAGCCATTTACATTTAGTGAAAACAAATTTCCTCAAGTGATCTCCCTGGTAGCATGTTTACTCACTATGTGGAGTGGCGATAAGGATTACTTTATTGCTACAGATATTTTACAATTAGTATTTCTGTGTAAGTACATAGGCTATTTCAAGGACAATTTAGCACTTATTTTGAAATTATATGTAAACATGCAAACAAATAAGAACCCAAGAGTATAAACTCTATGACAAAAGTCATGTATGCAAACATTAAGAACTCTTTCAGAAATGTGTATTTAAAATGACCAGAATTCCCAAATCATTTGAAAGCTGCCTCTTAAATGCCTCTTATCACTTCAACTTAAATGTTTGCTATATTAAATTCTTTATCCCTGAGTGCCTTCGACTTCCAATTATGTATTTTCAACTATTAATTTGCTATCCCATTATGTTAAAATTAAATGTGTACATAACTCAAAATCTTTCACTACCAACTAACTTCTCTTTCTCAGTATCAGTGATACCACCATTCTCTAAGTCTCTCTACTTCAAACCTTTGAGTCTTGAGTCTCCTTTTCCATAATTTCCTTTATCCAATCTGTTTAGTAGAATTCAAGCTTGTTCTCTCAGGACTGATCTGACAAACCTAAACATTCCTAGCCCACCTCTGGTGTAAGCTTGCCATCTCTGGACTGTTTGAGCTATACATTCCTATAATTTAGCTACACTTAAGTCAAAACTATATTCAGGGCACAAACTCGCTATTCTGTGAAAAATGCAAAACAGGGTTTAAGCAAGCATACCTAAGTGCACAGCAGATCCTGCAGATCACCTCATACTTTATACCAAAGGCTAATTTAGATCCAGTTATTGTCAGGCCTCTGAGCCCAAGCTAAGCCATCATATCCCCAGCGACCTGCACGTACACATCCAGATGGCCTGAAGCAACTGAAGATCCACAGAAGTGAAAATAGCCTTAACTGATGACCTTCCACCATTGTGATTTGTTTCTGTCCCACCCTAACTGATCGATGTACTTTGTAATCTCCCCCACCCTTAAGAAGGTTCCTCATAATCTCACCTACCCTCAAGAAGTTTCTTTGTAATTCTCCCCACCCTTGAGAATGCACTTGGTGAGCTTTACCCCCTGCCCCCAAACATTGCTCTTAACTCCACCGCCTATCCCAAAACCTGTAAGAACTGATGATAATCCCATCACCCTTGCTGACTCCTTTTTTGGACTCAGCCCACCTGCACCCTGGTGAAGTAGACAGCCTTGTTGCTCACACAAAGCCTGTTTGGTGATCTCTTCACATGGACGTGTGAAACAGTTATTAAGTTCAAATGCAGCAAAAGCAGCAAGATATTTTAGCCAACTCAAAAACATTTTTATAATAATTTATAAGTCCTGGATGGGCTTGTGGCTCACCCCTGTAATCTCAGCACTTTGGGAGGCCGAGGTGGGTGGATCACCTGAAGTCAGAGTTTGAGACCAGCCTGACTAACATGGTAAAACTCCCTATCTACTAAAAATACAAAATCAGCTGGGCATGGTGGCACGTACCTGTAATCCCAGCACTCGGGAGGCTGAGGCAGGAGAATCACTTGAACCTGGGAGGAGGTTGCAGTGAGTTGGGATCATGCCACTGCACTCCAGCCTGGGCGACAGTGAGACTCCATCCCCAAATAATAGTAAAAATTTATAAGTCCTTTCACTAATTACAATTATTCTTCCATTGCTTCTTCCAATTGTTAATTCATAAGTTGTACATAATTGTAACAATATAATTGCCCTCCTCTTCATATTATTTCAAATATGCCTTTTCATTTAATCTGTAAATTTTATATTTCTCAATTATATTGCTTACATATTATTCTGATAGGCAGCTGTACCTGCTTAAACATTCCAATTTAAGTAGGCATGAAATAGTATATCCAATCTGTTTTACTTTTCCAAATTAATTGTTAGCAAGATTAGGCTTTTTTTTTTTTTTTTTTAAGAGATGGTTGTCTCAATATGCTGCCTAGGCCGGTCTCAAACTCTTGGGCTCAAGTGATTCCCCCACCTCAGCCTCTCAAGTATTGCTGGGACTACAGGCATGCACCACCGCTCCTGGCTAAAATCTTGTTTTAAACAATTTTTTTCCCTCCAACTTCTTGTGTTCTTGGTGTTCTCTAACCATCTGTACACTGGGGAGGTGGTGATACACAGCACATGCTTCCTCCTTATTTAATGTCACCTTCAGTTCAGAAACGATATGTTTTCTAATTAAAAGACAACTTTACAAGAGAAGCGTACCTAACAAAACGTCTAGATGACTTTTTGTTCATTGATTCAAAAGACACAATCAGCCCCTGCTATTTAGTGGATACTAAGCTCTGGGGCTACATGGAAGAACCACGCAGACACTCTTCCTGCCTTCAACAGCTTACAGTTCAGTTTTGGTAGCAAACATTTGAAACATAACGAAGCTTTTGGTTACTTAAAAGAATTCTATGGTGTTGGGGGTAACACAAACCTGTTTTGTAAACCTGTATCTTTATACAGGGAATATGCTTAATCTTGCTACAGTATACAGGAATGCGGGAATGTATCTTCCTCTGGGCTGCCTTTCGTACCACCTGGCTGGATGGAACACCTGTTCACTCCACTTTCCACTTGGGCTACAAACCTGAAATGAAATCTTTGCGACCAATACAGCCTGCGCGGGGCGGGGCCCAGTCCATCCCCCTTCGGATGCGCAGAAGCAGAGGTCACCACGCCGGACCCCTGGATTTCCTCGCGGGCGGTTCCCCACTCCTTCACCACCCCAGGGCTTCAAGACCCCCGCCCTTTGGCCTGAGGCTCCCACTGCCCTAGCCAGTTCCCGGGCTCACTTCCAGCTTTTCCGGAAAGCTTGGCTACGCCCTCCGGCCCAGACTCTCAGGCCACTCGGCCGCAATTAACCCGCGTCTCTGTGCCTTTTTAGGCCCCTCCCTCTCAGTCGTGCCCTTTCCGTGTCTTAGGCGCTGTCTCACACTTTCGGATGCCTCCCCTAGGACCCCACCACTTTCCGCCCGTTTCCGTCTGTTATTTGTCCCCAACTTGCGCCCGCACAGGCCCCTCTGGAACGCCCCTGCCGCGTGAGTGCCCCCTCGTCCCCGCTCAGGAGAGGAAGAGTCTGCGTGCCGCGCATTTCTGGCCTGGGGAGCGGGTGGAGTAAACCTGCGGGAACCATTTTACGACAACGTGCGGCTGTGCGGCCTGGCTGACGGCAAAGCCGCGCTGCTCTTGGAGAGGTCACTCCGGAGACGGCGTTGGTGTTGGGGTGTGGGGGGTTGGTGGCACTATGTGGCGCGTCTGTACGCGACGGGTCCAGAATGTAGCCCCATGGGCGGGACTCGAGGCTCGGTGGACGGCCTTGCAGGAGGTGCCCGGAACTCCACGAGTGTCCTCGCGATTTGGCCCGGCTCCGGCTCGTCGCAACAGCGTGACTGCAGGGTATGGAGGGGTCCGGGCACTGTGCGGCTGGACCCCCAGCTCCGGGGCCACGCCGCGGAACCGCTTACTGCTGCAGCTTTTGGGGTCGCCCGGCCGCCGCTGTTACAGTCTTCCCCCGCATCAGAAGGTGAGCCCTAGACCCGCCCTTCTCGGATCCCCGTTGTCCTTCAGAGCTGACTGGATGCCTGCAGGATCCTCCTTGAGAGGCCTCCTTGATCCTCCAACCATTCCCAGTATCTGCTTTCGTCCTTTGTCCAGTAGTCAGCTTTGGCTCCTTAGCTTCCCTCTGATGATCTATTCCATTGAAAGGAGAGCTTCAAGACTGGGGCTGTATGCGATTGTCTGCCGAGGTTCATGCTTTGTGAGACCCGTAGGACTAGGGAGGAGAAAGCCTGTCACTGGAAATTGCTAACTTCTCGTGGGCAGGAACTGCCTTGGTATCCCTAGTTCCCAGTGTGTAATGGAACTGGATACACTTTGCATGAAATTAAATTGAATGAAATTTTAAGCCAGACTGAGAGTTAGGTAGCCCTTTAAAAATTTAATGTTTCTTCTTTTTCTCTTCCAGGTTCCGTTGCCTTCTCTTTCCCCTACAATGCAGGCAGGCACCATAGCCCGTTGGGAAAAAAAAGAGGGAGACAAAATCAACGAAGGTGACCTAATTGCAGAAGTAAGTTGTTTTAAAATAACGGAGATGAGTTTGAGGAGACTGGCTTTGCCGAACTGACTGAACATTGACTTTCTGGATGTGTAGTTACCCCTTTGTTTAAGAAACTGAAGTGTTTTTCACAACTGGATGTTAGACAAGATTGGTTGGATAAGTTGTCAGCAGCTGGCCAAACTGATATTTAGCCAAGGCGTTTCTAAAGTAATTTCTTCTTTCAAATCTGTTGTAGTGGCCTCATTGTCACATGAACTGTATCATTCTAGACACAAAGGCCAAGCTGGCCAACATGGTGAAACCCCGTCTCTGCTAAAAATACAAAAATCTGCTGGGCATGGCAGCCTGTACCTGTAATCCTAGCTACTCAGTAGACTGAGGCAGGAGAATCGCTTGAACCTGGGACGGGGAGGTTGCAGTGAGCCGAGATTGCACCACTGCACTGCAGCCTTGGTGACAGAGTGAGACTGTCTGTCTCAAGAAAAAAAAAATGCTAGACACAAGCTAATAAACTATATATCGACAGTATAAACCTTAGCTGCTGCTTTTTGTGTTAAAAGGTTGAAACTGATAAAGCCACTGTTGGATTTGAGAGCCTGGAGGAGTGTTATATGGCAAAGATACTTGTTGCTGAAGGTACCAGGGATGTTCCCATTGGAGCGATCATCTGTATCACAGTTGGGAAGTGAGTAATGCACTCATAATTTATGGAACTTCATTGCTTGGTGGAGTATTTTACCCAGAATTGAGAATTAGGAGTTAAAGACTATTTTTTAAGACTACTTTTGTGAAAGTTGAATCTGCCCATTATATTTATGCATTCTTTCTTTTCCTTAGGCCTGAGGATATTGAGGCTTTTAAAAATTATACATTGGATTCCTCAGCAGCACCTACCCCACAGGCGGCCCCAGCACCAACCCCTGCTGCCACTGCTTCGCCACCTGTACCTTCTGCTCAGGCTCCTGGTAGCTCATATCCCCCTCACATGCAGGTGAGGCTCAGCCTTTGAGTGTTTGCTCTAGGTGATTTATTACTTACTTTTTTTCATAGATGACTACTACATCTTGGAAACTGACATTAAATGTGGTTAGTTAGGTCTTGTCATTTAGGAGTATATAGAAATTTAAACATGAAGATTGACAACTTTTCTTCCTGGTTGTTATTTCCAGTTATACGAATTTGAACAGTTCCTGTAACCTTTCTCAGCCTCAGTGTAGTACACAGGGTAATTCGTGGCACTTTTCATTCAAGAACATTACATTACAGATTTTGAGGATGATTTTTACTAACATCTGTTCCCTGTATAATTAGAGTTTATAGTAGGCTGTGTTAGTCTCTTTTACTCTGGCATAAAGAAATGCCTAGGGCTGGATAATTTGTAAAGAAAAAAAGGTTTATTTGGCTCATGGTTCTGCAGGCTATACAAGAAGCACGGCGCCAGCATCTGTTTCTCTTGTGGCCTCAGGAAGCTTATAATCATGGTGGAAGGTGGAAGGGAAAGGGTGGTGTGTCACATAATGAGAGAGGGTGCAAGAGACAGAGGGGAGTAGGTACCAGGCTCTTCATAGCAATCAGATTTCCCCTTAACTCATTGCCATGGGGCATGCACCAGGCCATTCATGAGGGATCCTCCTCCAACACCCAGACACCTCCCACCAGACCCCATCTCTAACACTGCGGATCATATTTCTTTTTTATTTTTCCACATAGAAAAAAAACTTTATTTACACAATCTTGGATTCTGAATTTCCGATACTTCCAGGGTCTCTTGATCAAATGGGGCAGCAGCAGGTAGGGAAGCAAACACAGGGGCCAGTCCAGATTATCTTACTCAAGAACACCACCAAGAAGAAGGGAAGGCCTAATTCAGTTTTGATCTGGACTACATCTCCTCACACTTTGAGATCACCACAGGTAGCTTGGGCTTATTGTTAGGGCCTGTGGGAACATTCTCAATCTTTCTCATCACTAGAAGTCCATCGATGAGTTTTCCAAACATTATATGCTTCCCATCCAGCCAGTCGCACTTAGAGCAGGTGATAAAGAACTGACAGCCATTTGTGCTGGAACCACTGTTTGCCACAGAAAACAGGCCTGGAGCTGAGTGTCTTAAGTTTAAAATTTTTGTCTGCAAATGGCTCCTGGTAATTACTGGCAACTCCAATACCATCTCCAGTAACAAAATCTCCACCCTGAGTTATGAACTCCTTTATGACCCTGTGGAAAGTGCTTCCTTTGTATCCTGTTGGAACCCCGTCTTTTCTGAATTCTCTAGCGTAGAACTGCGCAAAGTTCTCGGCCGTCTTAGGCACAACTCTGCAAAGAGCTTGATCTTTGTGCAGCCAACTTCCCGACTGCCATTGCTGACATCAAAGAACACCATGGGGGTTAGCAGGCCTTGAATTTGCCACCACCATGGCTCCAACCTGGAAGCAGAAGTCGGGGATCCTATTTCGTCATGAGATTTGGAAGGGACAAACATCCAAGCTGTGTCATAGGTGTCAAGTGCTGTCTGTTGAATGAAAGTCCCCAGTTGGTGTTCTTTTGACATGTGGTGATCTATTTTCCAAGAGTAGGTGAAGTAATCCAGTAGTATTAGTAAATGAGAAAACTGATAAAAATTAAGTGTAAGATACACATATGTAATAGCGTTGCAACAAAGTTGAAGGCAGTGAATGTAATCACTGTTGATTGTGCTAACTAAATCAGTTTCTAAGAAACTAAGTCAGTTTATTAGGTATTAGGGTTATCTTCTGTATATTTATGTGCTTTATATGTTACAAGTGGATAAAAATCCAGCCATCCTTTTCTAAATAATTCTGACTAGCATTTCTTCTGAATCTAGTTTATTTGTAGAAATTTTTGTATAGGAATCATTTTCTTCTTTGGAAATAATGTTCTACTCCGTGGTTTGTTAGTAACAATCATTTAGGATTTTTGCTTGGTGTTCAGTTCACACGTGTATTACATGCTGTTCGGCAGATTCTCTCTCATGATACAAGACTGACTTAATTTTCCTCTACTTTGTGTCTGTAGCTTTGTGTGCATGTGTTAGAGTTTTACCTTAATTATTCTTTAAGATACTGAATTGCATTCTGAATCTCTGATATTGTTCTTTAAGATACTGTATAGAGATTATTGACTTCACTGTTTCTTAAGAAGCAGATGAAGATGGCAAATTCTGAACAAAAAAAGCACTTACAATTTTTTTTCTAAGGCTTGTCTTAATTTTTTTCCCCTCTCTGGAAACATCTTCAATTAAAATTATTTTCCCCTCTGCATAATCCTGTTGCTAATCAGATACAGAAGACAAAGAGGATAGCAAATGAATCCAAATTCAGTGGACACACAAGCCATATAAATAGTAAAGCAATTTTAAATTTAAATAGGCATTCTGATGTTTGGATTTTATTGGGGTGGAAATGGCTATTATAAAAACAGGGCTTTTTTTCCCCCTGGTTTTTAATTTTTATTTATTTATTTTTTTGAAACAGGGTCTCAGTCCATCACCTAGGCTGGAGTGCAGTGGTGCGATTTTGGCTCACTGCAACCTCTGCCTCCTGGGTTCAAGCGATTCTCCTGCCTCAGCTTCCCGAGTAGCTGGGAATACAGGCACACACCACCATGCCTGGCTGTTTTATTTTTTGAGACAGGATCTCACTCTTCACCCAGGCTAGAGCGCAGTGGTGCAATCTTAGCTCACTGCAGCCTTGACCTGGGCTCAAGCCATCCTCCCACCTCAGCCTGGCAAGAAGCTGTGACTACAGGTGCGTGCTACCATGCCCAGCTAATTTTTTTTTTTTTTGGAGACGAGGTTACACCATGTTGCTCAGGCTGGTCATGGACTCCTGGGCTCAAGTGATCTTCCTGCATCAGCCTACCAAAACGCTGAGATTATAGGCATGAGCCATCATGCTTGGTCTTTCCTGTTTTTTTTTTCTTTTTTTTTTGTCACAGTCTTGCTCTGTCACCATGGCTGGAGTGTCGTGGCACGATCTTGGCTCATTTCAACCTCTGCAATTCTGATGTCCCAGCCTCCTCAGTTGCTGGGACTACAGGCAGGTGTCACCACGCCCAGCTAATTTTGGTATTTTTAGTAGAGGTGGGGTTTCGCCATGTTGGCCAGGCTGATGTTGAACTCCTGGCCTCAAGTGATTCTTGGCCTCCCAAAGTGCTGGGATTATAGATGTGAGCAACTGTGCCTGGCCTCCTGTTTTATTTTTTAAAATGATCATTGCACCACTACACTCCAGGCGGGGCAACAGAGTAAGACTCCATCTCAAAAAAAAAAAATTATCAAATAAAATTTTTTGTAAGAATTTTATGAATATATATTATATACAACAAGTTCTGAAATATGTATATATTGTGGAATGGCTAAATTGAGCTAATTTATATATGCATTACTCTATAGACTTATCTTTTAGGACACTTAAAAATCTATAAGATTGTAGGAATTTACAAGAATACGATACATTGTTATTAACTGTTGTCACCAAATAATAGTTTTTTTTTTTAATATGGAATGCTTCACGGATTTGTTTGTTGTCCTTACGCAGGAGCCATGCTTATCTTCTTTGTATCATTCCAAGTTTAGAATATGTGTTGCTGAAGCGAGCACAGAACAGTTCTTAATATTACGTTTTTATCTTGGAAAGATATCTGGGAAGGTTGGGACAAATGCAGTTTCCTGTGGGTAAAAAATAAGTAGATGCTAAGTACAGAGCACAGTAAAATTTTAACAGAATGGATTGGACCAAAGTCATTTTGTGAAAATGAAAAACTTCTTGGTTAAAAAAAAAAATGAAGTCTGGGTGCGGTGCCTCACGCCTGTAATCCCAGCACTTTGGGAGGCCAGGACGGGCAGATTACTTGAGGACAGGTGTTCCGAGACCAGCCTGGCCAACGTGGTAAAACCACATCTTTACAAAAATACAAAAATTAGTAGGCATGGTGGTACCTGCCTGTAATCCCAGCTACTCGGGTGGCTGAGGCAGGAGAATCACTTGAATCCAGGAGGTGGAGGTTGCAGTGAGCTGAGATTGCGCCGTTGCACTCCAGCCTGGGCGACAGAGTGAGACTCTGTCTCAAAATAAAAATAAATATAAAAATAAAAATAGATGAAAAGATGCTCCATACTTAGATATTGAGGAATTAATTTTGACTGTCTGAAAGAAATCTTTCCCATCTGCTTGTTGCATTTAACTTGGAGTGTGTGTCAGAGTATGGGTGAGAGTATAAGAGTATGGGTCAGAATATGAGATTTGAAGGATGATTTACCTGGTGGGAAGCTATTGAGGTGCGAAGCTTTTGCCATAATGAGTATTTGGATTATCATAGTCACCATCATTCTATGAAAACTATATAAACCTGCCAGACTGTTATTATGTAGAAGTCGTCCTGGTATTAAGCAATAATATGTGTATGTTTCTACAGGTACTTCTTCCTGCCCTGTCTCCCACCATGACCATGGGCACAGTTCAGAGATGGGAAAAAAAAGTGGGTGAGAAGCTAAGTGAAGGAGACTTATTGGCAGAGATAGAGACTGACAAAGCCACTATAGGTGAGATTTCTTCAGCTCTTAATGGTTGAGGCACTGAGTTTCCCAATGAGGAAGAGGATTGCCATTCTTTCCTATAATGAGTGAGTGAGATAATATGAAAACTTTTTAATTCTTAGGATTCATTTTCTGGGACAGAATATTTTATTTCTATTTAGTTATATTTATTCTTAAGTTTTTATTTATTTGTTTATTTGCTTATTTTTGAAACAGGGTCTTAATCTGTTGCCCAGGCTGGAGTGCAGTGGCAAGATCATAGCTCATTGTAGCCTCGAACTCCTGGGCTTATACGCAAACGATCCTCCTGCTTTAACTTCCCGAGTAGCTAGGACTACAGGCCTGAACCACCACACCCAGCTGGTTTTTTAAATTTTTTGTAGAGATGGGGTCTCACTTTGTTGCCCAGGGTGGGTTTGAACTCCTGGCTCAAGCGATCCTCCTGCCTTGGCCTCCCAAAGTGCTGGGACTCCAAGCGTGAGCCCATGTTCCTGGCTGAGAATAATTTATAACAAAAATAATGTATAGTCAGATTTGTCAGTTCCATCCTGCACTCATTGAATTAAAGGCAATAAATCTGTCAATTCACAGATTATTTTTAGGTCCAAGTTTGCTTCCTGGCCTTATTATGTTACTGAGAAGCTATATCAGAACTGCTGCTGTCTAAACTAGGCAAGGGAAGGCAAGAAGAAACAGGAGAAAATCACTTCCATGGCAGGATGATAGGAAAGAATTTAAGATGACTTTGAGGGAAAACTGAAACCAGGGTTGAGATTGTTTTCATAGTTTGAGAATGACTGATAGAATGTACATGTGTAATATATATATATATATTCAGAGATGTCATATGTCCATATATCTCCTTCTTAATTCATTTTTAGGCTAAAAAGTAAAACCCATATAGACAGTCATATATTTATGATATTTTTAAATGGATATTTGTAGGTATTATGAATTTCTTCTCTCTGTACCTTTTTTTTTTGGAGACAGAGTTTTGCTCTGTCACCCAGGCTTGGGTACAGTGGTGCGATCTCGGCTCACTGCAAGCTCTGCCTCCTGGGTTCAAGCAATTCTCCTGCCTCAGCCTCCCAAGTAGCTGGGACTATAGGCATGCACCACAACACCCGGATAATTTTTTGCATTTTTAGTAGAGACAGGGTTTCACCATGTTGGCCAGGCTGGTCTCGAGCTCTTTGACCTCAGGTGATCTGCCTGCCTTGGCCTCCCAAAGTGCTGAAATGACAGGCATAAGCCACCGCACCCGGACTCTCTGCTTCATAATCACCACTAAAGGAAAGCCTTTCCCAAAGATGTAATGGGAGGTACTGGGCATCCTCTGCTGTGGTTGTTTTCAGATTGTGTTCTTCAAATCCCATCATCCCTTGAAGGCACCTTGGGCCAAAGGGGAAATTAAAGAGCAAGACCTTATAATGCCCTGCCTCCCTCCCTTACTTCCAGCAGAGCAGTTCTTTTTTATCTTTTTGTATTTTGTGCTTCCCCATAAATTTTATTTGAAGAAAGGATTCTGTTTCTTAAAAACATAGAAACTTTGGAAACAATAGTTCTGCTTCACCATTTAACTTGAATACCAGTGTCACTGTAGAGACTGGTCACTAGAGAAGTGTTACCTTGGTTGAACTTTGAAGTCTGTTGTGGCCCAGGAGCCTTTTCATTTTAAACATTTTATTTATTTTTGAGATGGAGTCTCACTCTGTTGTCCAGGCTGGAGTGCAGTGGCACGATCTCAGCCTATCACAACCTCTGCCTCCCGGGTTCAAGCGATTCTCCTGCCTGAGCCTCCCGAGTAGCTGGGACTACAGGTGCATGCCACCACACCTGGCTAATTTTTGTATTTTTAGTAGAAATGGGGTTTCACTATTTTGGCCAGGCTGGTCTTGAACTTCTGACTTCGTGATATGCCTGCCTTGGCCTCCCAAAGTCCTGGGATTACAGACGTGAGCCACCACTGCTCCTAGCCTTTTTTTTTTTGAGACACAGTCTTGCTCTGTCGCCCAGGATGGAGTGCAATGGCATGATCTTGGCTCACTGCATTCTCTGCCTCCCGGGTTCAAGCAATTCTTCTGCCTCAGCTGCCCAAGTAGCTGGGATTACAGGCACCTGCCACCATGCCTGGCTAATTTTTTGTATTTTTAGTAGAGATGGGGTTTCACCATGTTGGCCAGCCTGGTCTTGAACTCCTGACCTCAGATGATCCACCTACCTCGGCCTCCCAAAGTGCTGGGATAACAGGTGCGAGCCACCGTGCCCAGCCTTAAATATATATATGTACATATTTTCTTTTTTTTTTGAGACGGAGTTTCACTCTTTTTGCCCAGGCTGCAGTGCAGTGGCACGATCTCGGCTCACTGCAACCTCCACCTCCCGGGTTTAAGTGATTTTCTTGCCTCAGCCTCCCGAGTAGCTGGAATTACAGGCATGCGCCACCACGCCTGGCTAATTTTATATTTTTAGTAGAGACGGGGTTTCTCCACATTGGTCAGGCTAGTCTTGAACTCCCGACCTCAGGTGACCCACCCACCTTGGCCTCCCAAAGTGCTGGGATTACAGGCGTGAGCCACTGCGCCTGGCCTAAACATATTTTTTATTGGGTATTCTCAGTTGGGAAATGGAAGGATTCATCAAAGAGAGGCACAACAGTACAGAAAGCCAATGGCTTCTTTTAGTTTTACTTTTGCAATCCTAAATGTTTGAGTTCTTTGCAAGGAAGGCAGTAGTTGAATAAAATGTAAGTTGTCAACACCACAGAAATCCTAGTAAAGCTGTAATTCTTCATATTGAAATATTTGGTATAATATCAAGTATAACCTCTTTGAAAAGTTCCAAAGATGCTTTTAGGGCTGAAATCCAACATTAATATCTAGGTTGGTAGCTCCCTTAATTTGGCATGTATGTGGTTCTTATCTTTAGCAGCATAGCTGACTTCCAGCTCCGTCTTAGAGTCTTGTGAGTCTGCATGGGAGCTGTCCTTGGAGATTTTTAAATAACTTTTAGAACTAACCACTGTCTGTAATCTTTCATAGTTTTATTGAACAGATATTTATTTATCATTTACTTTGGACCAGGTGCTATTTTGTACCAGGTCATATTATTTCTAAGAACTTAAAAAATATTAAATCCGTTTAAATGTATAACATCCCTGTGAGATTGGCACTATTATTATCCCCATATTGTAGGTAAAGAAACCAAGACACAGAAGGTTAAATAGGTTGCAAAAAAGGTTATATAGCTGGCTTGAATGAGAAAAATCATTTTACTTAAAACTGTGCTATGAGTTTGAAGGGATAGTGGAATCTCTGAAGTCCCATAATGTTTTTTCTTTCTATTTAAGGTTTTGAAGTACAGGAAGAAGGTTATCTGGCAAAAATCCTGGTCCCTGAAGGCACAAGAGATGTCCCTCTAGGAACCCCACTCTGTATCATTGTAGAAAAAGAGGCAGATATATCAGCATTTGCTGACTATAGGCCAACTGAAGTAACAGATTTAAAACCACAAGCACCACCACCTACCCCACCCCCGGTAGGTATGCTTCTAGAATTTGGGAAACACTTACCTTGTTTATCTCTAAATTAAGGAGTTTTGATTAGATGATATCCTAGGTTCCTTCCACCTCCAAGATTCTATGACTGAGGAGGGAGATAGTTGATTAACCTTTGTGGAGACCTATAGTGTTTGTTGTACTGCATTGTTCACCTAATGGTCGATAGTTTGGGCCTTGCAGCTTTTTTTTTTCCTGCCATCTAGAGTCCTGCTGAAAACAAAGCTGAGTGACATGCTGTCTTTCTGCTTTAGATGTAGATATCATGCTTGTGGAAAGTAAGGCTTCATTGCCCCAGTCCTTTTTTTTTTTTTAAAGAGACAAGGTCTCACCCTGTCGCCAAGGCTGGAGTGCAGCAGTGCAGTCATAGCTCACTTCATTGCCGGTTTTTTATTAAATATACTGAATAATCTCTGTCACTTGAAATCCTCTTGTTATTCACATAGTACGTCAAGCATATATTTCTGATACAATGGAACCTTAACATGACTTCTTTTGCATAGAATTTATTATATCACAAAATACTTTATAAACTATAACATGAACTTGCATTAACTCCAACCAGAGATAACACTGACAGTGAAGCTTCCGCAGATGCTAGAATCATGTGAGTTTAAGCTAGGTAAACATTTCTTTTTTTTTTTTTTTTTTTGAGACGGAGTCTCGCTCTGTGGCCCAGGCTGGAGTGCAGTGGCCGGATCTCAGCTCACTGCAAGCTCCGCCTCCCGGGTTTACGCCATTCTCCTGCTTCAGCCTCCGGAGTAGCTGGGACTACAGGCGCCCGCCACCTCGCCCGGCTAGTTTTTTTTTTTGTATTTTTTAGTAGAAACGGGGTTTCACCGTGTTAGCCAGGATGGTCTCGATCTCCTGACCTCGTGATCCGCCCGTCTCGGCCTCCCAAAGTGCTGGGATTACAGGCTTGAGCCACCGCGCCCGGCCTTGTTTTGTTTTTTAATTGTTGTTGTTGTCGAGATGGATTCTCACTCTGTCGCCCAGGCTGGCTTGTAGTGGCGCAATCTTGGCTCACTGCAGCCTATACCTCCCGGGTTCAAGCAATTCTCCTGCATCAGCCTCCTGAGTAGCTGGGATTACAGGCTCCAGCCACCATGCCTGGCTAATGTTTTTATTTTTAGTAGAGAAGGGGTTTCACCATGTTGGCCAGGCTGATCATGAACTCCTGACCTCAGGTGATCTGCCCACCTCAACCTCCCAAAGTGCTGGGATTACAGGTATGAACCACCGTACCTGGCTATATTTTTTAAGATACTTTTCAACACGGGGCCTTACAGCATAATTTTATATTTTGAAATTAGCTGGCTGGGTGTGGTGGCTCACGCTGGTAATCCCAGAACTTTGGGAGGCCGAGACAGATGGATCGCTTGAGGTCAGGAGTTTGAGACCAGCCTGGCCAACATGGTGAAACCCCGTCTCTACTGAAAATACAAAAAATTAGCTGGGTGTGGTGGTGCATGTCTCTAATCCCAGCTACTTGGGAGGCTGAGGCAGGAGAATTGCTTGAACCCAGGAGGCGGAGGTTGCAGTGAGCTGAGATTGCGCCACTGCACTCCAGCCTGGGTGACAGAGCAAGACTCTGTCTCAAAAAAATAAAAGAAAGAAAGAAGTTAGGATAATTAAAAATAAAAATCATGTTGGTGATGTAAAAGAATGCAAATAAAGAAGTGGTAAGAGATTAAAGTGAAGAAAGGCCATAGGATACTATACACTGATTGGCAACATTCAGTTCTGTGCTTCTTCATGTTGTTATGGGATAAAGTAACTTTGTTCTGTCTTTGACATAGAAGTATATTGTTCTTGCTGTTCATATTACTATATTATGTTGGTTAAACTGGAGAGAAATACATTATGATCTTTGGAAAAAAGATGAACGTTATTAATATTTAATTAAAATAGTTTTAATTTATTAATAAGATGTAAACTTTTAATCTTTCAGACCAGTCTTTGAAGTGGTGAATTAAAACAAATTTGTAATTTTTTTTCAAAAGGTGGCCACTGTTCCTCCAACTCCTCAGCCTTTAGCTCCTACACCTTCAGCACCCTGCCTAGCTACTCCTGCTGGACCAAAGGGAAGGGTGTTTGTTAGCCCTCTTGCAAAGAAATTGGCAGTAGAGAAAGGGATTGATCTTACACAAGTAAAAGGTAAATCTGTTTCTATGGAATGGAGTTATAAAGTTAAAATTTAGTTGAATTTCCTCCTTAAGACTTGCAAGTACAACTATAGATAGCCATACTTGTAACTGGAATAGTAGGGACAACTGTTAGTAATTACATCAGAAGGGAGAAATAGTTCTTTTGTTGCCACCACAGAGTAGGGAAACTTTTACTGAGCTTTATTTACTCTGCCTAGAATCTACCCATATACTTTAGATACCTTTTTTTTTTTCCTCTTCTCTTCATGGAAACTACTTGTTTCAAAGTATATGTACTTGTTCAGCAAAATCGGGTTATGGGACTTCATTGTGTAATAAGAAACCTCTGTTAGTGCTAGGTTGACTGTAGTAATAAGCAAAGCAAAATAAAATTTGAAATTGGGGTGATTTGGAATGACTTAAAATGATAAACTTCATATAAAACAGAACTAGAGCTCCCTGAAGGCAAGGGAAAATGCCTTACTTGTCTGTCTGTCCACAAAGAAAAATTATAGCTTTGTGATAAGAGCATGAGGCCTGAAATCAGACCACCTAGCGTTTCATCCTGGCTTTATAATTTTCTATGTAATCTGTTTTCCAGTGAATTACTTAAATTGTATGTCCTTATGTCAATTACTTTTCTAGCCATAAAACCGAGGTATTGTACATCATATAGATTGTGACAATTAAATGAGCTATAACAGGTGAAGTGCTTAGAACTGTATCTAGCATTTAAGTACTCAATACATGTTTGTTGTCATTCATATTGATATTATTGCCTGGCGCTTAAGTAAGTTTTTTTGAATTAAACCTAAGCTAAAATTTAGTGTAGGATAACTAAGGTACTTAATTTGGAAAAGGAGGGAAGTTATTATTCTTGGAACTTGGTTTGATGGCTAGTACTATGTGCCAGTCATTTAACTTACCATACTTAATGTACACAACACTTCTTGAAGTAAGAATTATCATTCCCTATTTTCTGGATAAGAAAACAGACTCTCAGACTCTTCAGGGTTCTTCTTGCTTGTTAAATAGCAAAGTTGCAGTGTGACTCTAGATTTGTTTAACTCTAAAGCCTGTTTCTTCACACTACCCTATCCTGCCTTCCATTCTGATGCTCTGCCATCCGTAATTACTAAAGAAAAGTATGCTTATTTCCCCAGTTGTCTAGTTATGGGTGCTCAGAGGTGGTTATCCCCTATCTGCAATTTGCTGTCTTGTAGTTAGAAGGCAAGCCAATCCCAAGACACAAGAATAGAATGTTGTAAAGTTTTTGGACTTCAGAGATTCTTATAATATTGGAAGACTCTTTTTTTTTCCCATCTTAATGCCATTTCAGTAGTATATTCCTATTCTTTATGTATATATGATTAGAATCAGGGACAGCAGTGTAAGTTGGAATAACTTTTAAAGGGAGAAAGGACTGGGTTAATAATTATATCTAAAGAATTTAGACAAGCAAAGAAGGACCATTTATTAGATATTAAGCAATACTGGTTACCTTACTAAAGATATAAGTGGAAAATCTCTTAGGTATGAGCTGAGGAGGAGTGTTAAGAAAAAAAAGAAGGAAAGAAAATCGCACTATTCTTACTATGCAGGCAGAGTTAGGTGGTAAATATCATCGAATACTATCTACGCATCAGACACTTGTTCATCAGATGGATAAGATTTCAGTTTCAGTTGCTTATATGACTAACAATAAAGAATTAAATGAACAGAAAGGGAGTATAGCATAGTAGTTAAGAGTGTGAGCTCTGTAGCTGGAATGTTTGGGTGTGAACCTCAGCTCCTTATACTGTGTGACCTTTTGTGTCGGTTTCTATATAAAAACAATAGGTTTAATGGTTGTGAGGTTTAAATAAGTTAACCAGTGCCTGTACAGAGAAAGCATGTCTAGGTATTAGCTATAATGATAATATTTTTGTTAGTAAGATGATTTAAGTGCTAAGAAAGAAACTCAGTGATATACTACTGAGTGAAAGGGTGGATGGATATATGTGCAGGCATGACTACTTTTAGACAGGGTGGTTGGGAGATCTTTTTGATGAGGTGACATTTGATTTGATCTGAAAGATAAGAAGGAGGCGGTTTGAGTCAACCATGTGAAGAACTGGGGAAAGATCATTTTAGATAGAGAGACTAGCTGTACACAGTCCGAAATGGGAAAGAGTTTAGCATGTCTGAGGAACATAAAAGAGGCCAGTGTTGGCCGGGTGTGGTGGCTCACGCCTATAATCCCAGCACTTTGGGAGGCCAAGGCGGGCGGATCATAAGGTCGGGAGATGGAGACCATCCTGGCTAACACGGTGAAACCCCGTCTCTACTAAAAATACAAAAAAAATTAGCCGGGCACAGTGGCTGGCACCTGTGGTCCCAGCTACTCGGGAAGCTGAGGCAGGAGAATGGCGTGAACCCTGGAGGCCGAGCTTGCAGTGAGCTGAGATCGTGCCACTGCACTCCAGCCTGTGCGATAGAGTGAGACTCCATCTCAAAGAAAAAAAAGAAACCAGAGGCCAGTGTTAATGAAACATAATGAGCAAAGGGTCTAGTAGGAGACGAGATTGGAAAAAAACAGGGATGCGAACATACATGATCTTATAGATTATGGTAAAGAGTTTGAATTTTATTTAAAGTACTTGAGGAAGTCATTGAGAAATTTAAGCAAGGAAGTGAAATAAAATGATTGTGTTTTAAAAAGATCATTTTGGTTGCTCTATGGCAATGGATGAAACATTTATCTAGTTTATGTTTGACAAAATCCCTACTTTTTTTACCCATAGCCCAGTGTTCTTCCCTTTATACCATATTACTTTATGATGGCCTGTTGTGCTGCCCAAGAGAGAGAGGGAAAAGGGTTTAAAAGGTTTCAACTAACGCCTAAGTCAAGAAATTCTTGTGGGTGGCAGAAGCTTAGCATAAGGCAGGCGGTACTATGGATTTCCTCCTCTTGAGGGGCTGTGGTGTCTAGATCAGCCTTGGTTGTAACGGGAGGTTATAGTTTCTGTCTTTTATAAAGGAGAGAAATCTAACAGGGATACTACTACCTCTGTTCTAGAGCTCCTGGTGAGAATAAATACAATCCTAGCCAACTCAGTTTTTGTAATGAAGGAAAGGACTTGGGAAGAACTACACAGGAGAGTCCTTTTTAAAGTCTGTCTTGGGGGAAGATGAATCAATTTGACCAAATTTTTTCCTAGAAGTGGGCCAGTGTAAAAGGTATTATATAATAATAACTAAATTCTGAATCTCCTTAGAATTAAAGGTCAAGATTATCTACTTGGGTCCAAAATTAAACCTAAGAGGCTGTATGTAGGTGGGAGGAAGGAGGAAATTGAATATAAGTAAAATTAAACCTACTGAGAGAACTTTGAAGATCCTTCCTCATGTGTGACATTGCACCTTTTCCCTTCATTTTCTTTAACCTGGGCCAGTTTAGAGCCTTGGCTACTGTGAAAAAGTTATGAATTATAGAGACCACATAAGGAATGAATGATTCTAAAGATGAGATAATCGCAGATAAGAGTTATTCATGCTATTTTGGGTTGAAAAAATTGACTTGATTTGCCAAAACAATTATTGTTATAGCTGTAAATTCTGTACAAAAGGAATTCTTTATGGTCACATAAATCCAGAACCCAAATGAGATCTATTTCATGGCTCAGGAATGGTTTTTTGGAGCTAACGAGGAGGCGGCAGTGAGTTTCCCTTTTGGAGATACAAACGGTGCTCGGCATTATCCTCATGCCAGCATTTCCCAATTTAAAAGTAAGGAAGATGAAAAAAATTAAGTACAACTTGGATAAAGCTCTAAAAGAGAAATACATAAAGGAATATTTGCAATAGTTAAAAAGAAAAGACCCACTCCAGATCACACACTGGTACTCTGTGTAGATTAAAATTAATAGTTGACAAAAGCTGGTATTCGTAGGGAGAACCTTAAGGGGTAGGGTTAAGGCTGTGATCCTTTCAGAATGTTTTTGGTAGTAAACCCTTAGGCGCTTGCAGTTTAGGATCACAGTGTTGATCTCCTTGGGGAACCAATGGTACGCCGTCATGTATGTGATATTTATGTCTCTTACAGGGACAGGACCAGATGGTAGAATCACCAAGAAGGATATTGACTCTTTTGTGCCTAGTAAAGCTGCTCCTGTGAGTTATGTGTAGCTCTTACTTTTTTTGCAGTTAGTCTCTGTAGCCTGTTAGACCATTTCATACATTATTTATGAATGAAATAGCTCAACCAAGACTGTTTTCTTCTAACTTCAGTGGTTTAATAATACAGTCATGCCTCAGTACCCATGAGAAGTTGGTTCCAGGAGCCCGCTTGTATACCAAAATTCACAAATGCCTAAGTCTCTTATATAGAATAGTGTAGTATTTGTATATAACTTACCCACATCCTCTCAAATACTTTAAATCATCTCTAGATTACTTATAATATTACATACAAGGTAAATGTGTAAATAGCTGTTATATTTTATTGCTTAGGAAATAATAAGAAGGACAAAAAGTCTGTACGTGTGCTGTACAGATGTAACTATCTTTTTTTTTTCTGGAATATTTTTGATTTGCCTTTGGTTGAATCCAGTGATGCAGAACTTACGGCTATGGAGGGCCAAGTGTATTTAGATATTTGTGTGCTATCATTTATATACAAGATCAAAGATGATATACTACCTTGACACGTATTCCACATTATGTTTTGAGCTAATCAGTTTTTGCTTTGAAATTAAAGATTTGTTCTATTTTTCTGTTTCAAAATATTTTAAAGTACAGTTGAATGAGTTGTTTTTGGTGTTTGGTTTTTTTGTTTGTTTGTTTTTGAGACAGTCTCACTCTGTCGCCCAGGCTGGAGTGCAGTGGCGTGATCTTAGCTCATTGCAACCTCCGCCTCCTGGATTCAGGCGATTCCTGTGCCTCAGCCTCCCAAGTAGCTGGGACTACAGGTGCATGCCACCACACCTGGCTAATTTTGGTGTATTTAGTACAGACAGGGTTTTGCCATATTGGCCAGGCTGGTCACGAACTCCTGGCCTCAAGTGAGCCATTGTGTCCAGCCCCCTCATCCCCATTTTTTAACATCATTTAGGATAATGGATTGGCTTGTTTATATTTATTTATTATTCCTTGCGATTTAAGAATGCTTTGATTGCTTTTCTTGAACATAATTTTGCAAAAACAAAATTATTTTGACATAAACTGGTCATTGAACATACTCTGACACAAAGGAAAATGACATTTAAAACATGATTTCAGAATTCTAAGTAAAAATATTAAAACTCTTAAAACAAGCAGAAGTCTCTTTTGCTTGCTGGGGACAGAAATAGCTATTCTATAAAGCTTAGTTTTTAGAATGGCCATGGTGGCTCATGCTTGTAAACCCAGCACTCTGGGAAGCCAAGGTGAGTGGATCACTTGAGCCCAGGCGTTTGGGACCAGTCAGGGCAACATGGCTAATTTCCATCTCTACTAAAAATACAAAAAAATTAGCCGGGCATGGTGGCATGCACCTGTATTCCCATTTACTCTAGGCCCTGAGATGGGAGGACTGCTTGAGCCCAGGAGGTTGAGGCTGCAGTGAACCATGATTGAGCCACTGCATTCCAGCCTCAGTGACAGAGCAAGACCCTGTCTCAAAAAAAAAAAAAAAAAAACTGCATAGTCACTGGCAGTCTTTCCCAGGTACTTATGCTAAGACTGAGCCACAGTTACTGAGAACTTTTTCTTTCCTCCCATAGGCTCCAGCAGCTGTTGTGCCTCCCACAGGTCCTGGAATGGCACCAGTTCCTACAGGTGTCTTCACAGATATCCCAATTAGCAACATTCGTCGGGTAAGAGAATAACCATCATCTGAAATCAGCTATTAGGGGCATCTTTACTCAAGTTGTTTAGTTGCTTCCATAGTTTTAACACATTAGCAGAGGCTTTTTAAGTTGAGAATATAGGTGATTACTTTAAGGGAAGTTTTGGCCAACTGAATACTTGAATCCATTTGTTCTATTAGAAAGGCCAGGCGCAGTGGCTCACGCCTGTAATCCTAGCATTTTGGAAGGCTGAGGCAGGCAGAACACAAGGTCTGGACTTCGAGACCAACCTGGCCAACATAGTGAAACCCCGTCTCTACTAAAAATACAAAAAATTAGCTGGGCATGGTGGTGCACGCCTGTAGTCCCAGCTACTCGGGAGGCTGAGGCAGGAGAATTGCTTGAACCCAGGAAGTGGAGGTTGTGGTGAGCCGAGATCACACCACTGCACTCCAGCCTAGGCAACAGAGGGAGACTCCATCTCAAAAAAAAAAAAAAACCTAGGAGATCTTATATTATGGCGGAGTCCTCTGTCTTTCATTTATAATAATGCTTGAGGTAAGTATTACCCGAGAGTAAGGTGAAGAGACAAACAGAGCCCTGAATTAGTTAAGGTCTTAACTCAAGATAATTTATTTTTTTTAAATCTCTTTCGTTTCAGGTTATTGCACAGCGATTAATGCAATCAAAGCAAACCATACCTCATTATTACCTTTCTATAGATGTAAATATGGGAGAAGTTTTGTTGGTACGGAAAGAACTTAATAAGGTAAAAGGTCTGAATATTCCAACTTTCTATGTTACAAAAATTTTGCCTTTCCCCACCAAACATTTATATTTTTGTCCATATATTTTGTTACAGAATGCCAGCTGGTGTTTACTTTCTTGATCTTGTCTTTTGAAGCACAAGGTTTTAAATATTGGTTATGTCCACTATATCTATTTTTTTCTTCTGTGCTTTTGATATTATATCTAAGAAACTATTACCTAGTCTAAGGTCTTAAAGATTTATACTTAGGTTTCCTTGTAACGGTTTTATAGTTTTAGTTCTTATATAGGTTTTCCCTGTATTTTGAGTTAATTTTTTGTAGGTAGTGTGTTTGCATGTGGACATTTATTCTTTCATCCCAGCACCGTCTTTCCCCATCGAATTATCTTGGTATCCTTGTCAAAATTAATCATATATGTGAGAATTTTATTTCCAGATTTTTTTTTTTGATCTTGTTATTTTTTGTTTTGTTTTGTTTTATTATACTTTAAATTCTGGGATACATGTGCAGAACGTGCAGATTTGTTCCATAGGTATACACATGCCATGGTGGTTTGCTGTACCCATCAGCCTGTCATCTACATCAGGTATTTCTGCTAATGCTATCCCTCCCCTAGCCCCTTGTCCTCCTGTAGGTCCTGGTGTGTGATGTTTCCCTCCCTGTGTCCATGTGTTCTCATTATTCAACTCACAGTTATGAATGAGAACATGCAGTGTTTGGTTTTCTGTTCCAGTGTTAGTTTGCTGAGAATGATGGTTTCCAGCTTCATCCATGTCCCTGTAAAGGACATGAACTCATCCTTTTTTAATGGCTGCATAGTATTCCATGGTGTATATGTGCCACATTTTCTTTATCCAGCCTATCATTGAAGGGCATTTGGGTTGGTTCCAAGTCTTCGTTATTGTGAACAGTGGCGCAGTAAACATACGTGTACATGTGTCTTTATAGTAGACTAATTTATAATCCTTTGGGTATATATCCAGTAATGGGATCGCTGGGTCAAATGGTATTTCTAGTCTAGATCCTTGAGGAATCGCCACACTGTCTTCCACAATGGTTGAACTAATTTACACTCCTACCAACAGTGTAAAAGCATTCCTGTTTCTCCACATTCTCTCCAGCATCTGTTGTTTCCTGACTTTTTAATGATCGCCATTCTGACTGGTGTGAGATGGTATCTCATTGTGGTTTTGATTTGCATTTCTCTAATGACCAGTGATGATGAGCTTTTTTTCATATGTTTGTTGGCTGCATAAATGTCTTTTTTTGAGAAGTGTCTGTTCATATCCTTTGCCTACTTTTTGATGGGGTTGTTTTTTTCTTGTAAATTTAAGTTCCTCGTAGATTCTGGATATTAGCCCTTTGTCATATGGATAGATTGCAAAAATTGTCTCCCATTCTGTAGGTTGCCTGTTCACTCTGATCGTTTATTTTGCTGTGCAGAACCTCTTTAGTTTAATTTGACCCATTTGTCAATTTTGGCTTTTGTTGCCATTGCTTTTGGTGTTTTAGTCATGAAGTATTTGCCAATGTCTATGTCCTGAATGGTATTGCCTAGGTTTTCTTCTAGGGTTTTTATGGTTTTAGGTCTTACGTTTAAGTCTAATCCATCTTGAGTTAATTTTTGTATGGGGTGTAAGGAAGGGGTCCAGTTTCAGTTTTCTACATATGGCTAGCCAGTTTTCCCAACACCGTTTATTAAATAGGTAATCCTTTACCCATTTCTTGTTTTTGTAGGTTTGTCAAAAATCAGATGGTTGTAGATGTGTGGCGATATGTCTGAGGTCTCTGTTCTTCTGTTCTGTTCCATTGGTCTATATATCTGTTTTGGTACCAGTACCATGCTGTTTTTGTTACTGTGGCCTTGTAGTAGTTTGAAGTCAGGTAGCATGATGCCTCCAGCTTTGTTCTATTTGCTTAGGATTGTCTTGGTTATATGGACCCTTTTTTGGTTCCATATGAAATTTAAAGTAGTTTTTTTCTAATTCTGTGAAGAAAGTCAATGGTTGCTTGATGAGGATAGCAATGAATTTATAAATTACTTTGGGTAGCATGGCCATTTTCATGATACTGATTCTTATTATCCATGAGCATGGAATGTTTCTCCATTTGTTTTTGTGTCCTCTCTTATTTCCTTGAGCAGTGGTTTGTAGTTCTTGAAGAGGTCCTTCACATCCCTTGTAAGTTGTATTCCTAGGTTTCTGGTTTCTTTCATCCCAGCACCATCTTTCCCCATCTAATTATCTTGGTGTCCTTGTCAAAATTAATTCTAGGTATTCTGTTCACTTTGTAGCAGTTGTGAATGGGAGTTCACTCATGCTTTGGCTGTTTGTCTGTTATTGGTATATAGCAGCATTGTGATTTTTGCACATTGATTTTGTGTCCTGAGACTGCTGAAGTTGCTTATTAGTTCAAGCAGATTTTGGGCTGAGACGATGGGGTTTTCTAACTATACAATCATGTCATCTACAAACAGAGACAATTTGACTTTCTCTCTTTCTATGTGAATACTCTTTATTTCTTCCTCTTGCCTGATTGCCCTGGCCAGAACTTCCAATACTGTGTTGAATAGGAGTGGTGAGGGGGAGAGCATCCTTGTCTTGTGCCGATTTTTGAGACTGAGTCTCACTCTGCCCAGATAGGGGTGCAGTGGCATGATCTTGGCTCACTGCAACCTCCGCCTTCCAGGTTCAAGCAATTCTCATGCCTTAGCCTCCCAAGTAGCTGGGATTACAGGCATGAGCCACCATGCCTGGCTAATTTTTGTACTTTTAGTAGAGACAGGATTTCACCATGTTGGCCAGGTTAGTCTCGAACTTCTGACCTCAAGTGATCCACCCACCTCGGCCTCCCAAAGTTTGGGATTACAGCCATAAGCCACTGTGCCTGGCCTATTTCCAGATTCTTAATTCCATTCAATTAATCTCTGTATACCCTTGTGCCAGTACCACAGTCTTGATTACTTTAGCTTTGTAATAAGTTGTAAAATCAGGAAATGTAAAGTCATCTTTGTTCTTTTTTCTCAAGATTGTTTTGTCTGAGTCCCTTGCAATTCTAAATGAATTTTAGGATTAGCTTGTAAATTTCTGCATTGAAGCCAGTTAACATTTTGATAAGGATTGATTGGATGTGTCTGCTGATCAATGTGGCAAGTGTTGCCATCCAAAGAATACTGTCTTTTCATTTATGAACATGTAGATGCCCCTGTATTTAGTTGGGTGTTCTTCAGTCTCTTTTAACAATTTTTTTATAGTTTTTCAGAGTGTAAGTTTTGCACTCTAAATTTGCATTTGTTAAACTTATTCCTAGGTATTTTATTCTTTTTAATATTACTCTAAGTGGAATTGTTTTCTAAATTTCATTTTCAGATTGTTCATTGCTACTATATAAAGGTATGATTGATTTTTTTTAAGACTAGTTAGCTATACTAGTGAGAAGTAGGGAAAGAGTAGAAAAGGAGTTATATGTATAACTGACTCTGAGCAATCAATCGAGATAACAATTGATTTTTCTATATTGATCTTTCTTTTCGTATGCCTGCTGGAATGGGGTCTATATTGACCGTGTATCCTGCAAACTTGCTGAAGTTCTTACAGTTTTTTAGTGTATTTCTTAGGATTTTCTGTAAACAAGATAATGTTATCTGCAAATAGAGATAATTGTACTTTTTCCATTTTGACCTGTATGCCTTTTATTTCCTTTCTTGCCTAATTACTCTGGCTGGCATCTCTAGCCAATGTTGAATAGATGTACCTGAAGTGGACAGGTTCTTGATCTTTGGGAGAATAAGTCTTTGATCATTAAATAGTTGTGAGGTTTCCCTAAATCAGGTTGAGCAAGTTCCTTCCTGTTCCTAGTTAGTAAAAGTGTTTTGATCATGAAAAGGAGTATTGAATTTTATCAAATGCGAATTTTATCAAATGCTTTTTCTGTGTCTGTTGAGATGGTTATGTGTTTTTTGTCCTGTATTCTATTAGGACATTATTACATTAATTGATTTTCAGATGTTAATGGAAATTTGCATTCTTGGGATAAATCACATTTGATAATGGTGAATGATCCTTTTTATATATTGCTGGATTTTATTTCCTAGTGTTTTGCTGAAGATTTTTACATCTGTATTCGTAAGAGATTATTGTAGGTTTTTTTTTGTTTTTTCTTCTAATGTCGTCTTTGGTTTTGGTATCAGGCTAATACCGGCCTTATAGAATGTGTGGGGAAGTGTTTCTTGCTCTTCTTTGATTTTTCTTTAAAAGAATTTGTGAGGAATTGATATTAATTCTTATTTAATGTTTGGTAGAATACTGATGAAGCCATTTGGGTCTGAGCTTTTCTACGTGGGTAGTTTTTAAATTACCAGTTCAATCTCTTTGTTAGTTATAGGTCTGTTCGGAGTTTTTGTTTCTCCTTGGTTCAGTTTTGGTAGCTTATGTCTGTATGGTCGTTCATAATATTCCCTATAATTCTTTTTACTTCTGTAAGGTAGATAGTAATGTCCCCTCTTTCACTCCTAATTTTAGGAATTCTGGTCTTTTCTCCTCTTCTTGGTCAGTCTAACTAAACATTTATCATTGTGGTTGTCATTTGGTTGATCTTTTCAAAGAACCAAATTTTGTTATTGTTGAGATGAATGAAAATGATGACATAATATACCGTAATTTATGGGATATGCTAAAGCAGTACTTACCAGAAAACAGCCTTAAGAGTCTGCATTTAAAAAGATGAAGGAACCAATGTTTGGTTTCATTTCTTTCTTTCTACCTCAGGGTATTTGTATATTCTCTTTCTCCTCCTCCTTTTCTCAAGATTATACAGTTTTACTCTTTGGTGAGAGAATTTAGAAACTACAGTTGTCTGGGGAGGGAGAGCATTAGGAAAAATAGCTAATGCATGTGAGGCCTACTGCCTAGGTGATGGGTTGACAGGTGCAACAAACCACCATGGCACATGTTTACCTATATAATAAACTTGTACATCCTGCACATGTACCCTGAAACTTAAAATTAAAATTAGAAAAAAAAAAAAAGGAAACTACAGTTGTTCTTGTCTTTCCAGATTTTAGAAGGGAGAAGCAAAATTTCTGTCAATGACTTCATCATAAAAGCTTCAGCTTTGGCATGTTTAAAAGTTCCCGAAGCAAATTCTTCTTGGATGGACACAGTTATAAGACAGTAAGTATACCTGGGGGCGATATATATCCATCACTAGTTTTCTTATATTATTTAATATGTGAATAGGAGGTGAGGGGATAAGGATAAATGGAATACAGAGAGGCAGATCACTTACATAGGTCAAACAACTTGAAAACAACACAAAAATATTTATGAGATACTGCTTTTTACTTTTTTTTCTTTCTGGCTCCAATTTTCAACCTTGTTTTTGTTGTTGTTGTTTTTTATTTATTTTTTAAAGAGACAGGGTCTTGCTCTGTTGTCCAGGCTGGTCTTGAACTCTTGGGGTCAAGCAGTTCTACAGCCTCGGCCTCCCAAAGTTCTGGGATTTCAGGTGTGAGCCACTGTGCCCAGCCTGAGATACTGCTGGATTTAGCTTGTAAAGGCTATAGATTCTTTGTATGAGTTCAGCAAAGGGAGATTAGTGAACAAATATGTGTAATTAAGTTGATAATGACTGTCACAAAGTAGGGTTAAATAGATGATTTTCATTCACCCATGAGTTCTCCTGAGCTTCAGGGGCAAAATTAAAACGAGTACTTGTTAATATTATGATGGTATAGAGTATTATGGTACTCATTGTGTCTCTTTTATCTCATTTAATTCTCATGACCACCTTATGATTTAAGTGCTTTCACTTCCATCTCTAGATGAAGAAACTGAGGCTCAGTGAGTTAAGTAACTTGCCCGAGTTAATAAGTTAGTGTTAGGACTGTGATTAGAACCAAGATTCTGACTCCTAAGCCTATTCGTTTTCTAATGTATAGATGCTTTTATGTTATTCTTATTCTGAAAGGAAACAAACGAACTTTTTTCCTTTGTACTCTACTGTCACACAGTCACAGCACCAATTCTGTGACCAGATGAGTAGAGGCAGGGGTGGGGAGGGTTTCCCCACATACCAGCCAAGCAATGAATTCTGCAGTGAATTCCTCTAACTCAATTAAATTCAATTCTGGTGCTGTCTACCTGTAGATAGTGTCAGATCCCAAAGACTGAGGGCTCAGTCCTACAAGACTGCCCTCACTTCAGATGCCAGTCAAAAGTGTAGGCCACTCATACTTGTAACTGACTGGCTACAGACTGGTTCCTGTGACCTCTTTCTTGGGTTTAACTTGCTAGGACAATTCACAGAATTTGGGGAAACACTTATGTTTATTATAAAGGATATTGCAAAGGATACGGGTGAACACCAGATGAAGAGATGGCTAGGGAGAGGTATGAGGTGGGGTGGTGCAGAGCTTCCGTATCCTCTCTGGGCGTACCACCCTTCCAGTACTTCCACAGTTCAGCAACTGGAAGCTCATTAAATCTTGTTGAAGAGTCTTGATAGAGGGGGCTGGGGAGAAAAAGGAAAGGGAAAAAAAAAGTCTTTGTAGAGCTTGATCTCCAGGATCTCCAGCCTACATCTCCCTCCCCTTTTCCTTAGGTCAGTAGGTAGAGCTAAAAGTTCCGACTCTCAAATCCTCTAGTCATTTTGACCCTTCTAGTGACTGGCCCCATCCCGAGGTTACGCAGGGATCCTGCCCTAAATATCCATCATGGAGCTTATTATATAAGGGGCTCATTATAAATCACAAAAGATACTCCTATCACTCAGGAAATTCCGGTTTTAGGGTCTCTATGACAGGAACTGGCAACATGGGAACAAAGACCCAAGTATATATTATACCACACTTACTAATATTTATTCATATTTTAGGGCCGGGCTCACACCTGTAGTCTCAGCACTTTAAGAGGCCGAGGCGGGTGGATCACTTGAGGTCAGGAGTTCAAGACCAGCCTGGCCAACATGATGAAACCCTGTCTCTAGTAAAAATACAAAAATTAGCTGGGTCCCGTGGTGGTGCGTGCCTGTAATCTCAGCTACTTAGGAAACTGAGGCAGGAGAATTGCTTGAACCCAGGAAGCAGAGGTTGCAGTGAGCTGAGACTGTGCCATTGCAGTTCAGTCTGGGTGATAAGAGCAAAACTCTATCTCAAAAAAAAAAAAAAATTTAATAAATATTAAATTTAGGTTGGAATACTGTTCCCTTAATAAGAGGTCAGTTCCCAGGAGGCAAACACAATGGTTTTTTTTTTTTTTTTGGGGGGGGAGATAGAGTCTCTCTCTGTCACCTAGGCTAGAGTGCAGTGGCACGATCTTGGCTCACTGCAACCTCCACCTCCCGGGTTCAAGCAATTCTCCTACCTCAGCCTCCCGAGAAGCTGGGATTACAGGTATGAGCCACCACTCCCAGGTAATTTTTTTTGTATTTTTAGTAGAGATGGGGGTTTCACCATATTGGCCAGGCTGTTCTTGAACTCCTGACCTTGTGATCTGCCACCTTGGCCTCCCAAAGTGCTGGGATCACAGGCGTGAGCTACCACGCCTGGCCCTTAAACACAACTTTTAAACTATTGTTTATTCTGGTATTTATTTACCTGCAGATTTCCAAATATTTTTCTGTTGCCTTTTATGAGTTTTTCATTTATTTTATTGACTGACTTCCTGTTAAAGAACATTAATATTTAGCTTTAGCTCCAGTCTTGGGACTAGAGAGAAAAAAAAGGTAGCTTTGTTATGCCCTTCCTACATACACACACATAACATCATCCTCCCAAATTGATTATAGCACAAATTTGGATTAAATCTATATTTGGGGCCGGGCAAGGTGGCTCCCACCTGTAATCCTAGCACTTTGAGAGGCCAAGGCAGGTGGATCACCTGAGGTCAGGAGTTTGAAATCAGCCTGGCCAACATGGCGAAACCCTGTCTCTGCTAAAAAAAAAAAAAAAAAAAAATTAGCTAGGTGTGGTAGTGCGCGTCTGTAGTCCCAGCTAATCGGGAGGATGAGGCAGGAGAATTGCTCGAACCTGGGAGGTGGAGGATGCAGTGAGCCAGGATCGCGCCACTGCACTCCAGCCTGAGTGAGAGTGATACTGCATTTCAAAAAATAATAACAAATAAATATAAATCTATATTTGGTTAACTTTTTTTTTTTATTGAGATGGAGTCTTCCTCTGTCCCCCAGGGTGGAGTGCAGTGGTGCGATCTTAGCTCACTGCAAGCTCTGCTTCCTGGGTTCACGCCATTCTCCTGCCTCAGCCTCCCGAGTAGCTGGGACCACAGGTGCCCGCCACCATGCCCGACTACTTTTTTTTTGTATTTTTAGTAGAGACCAGGTTTCACCGTGTTAGCCAGGATGGTCTCGATCTCCTGACCATGTGATCCGCCCACCTCGGCCTCCCAAAGTGCTGGGATTACAGGCTTGAGCCACTGTGCCCGGCCTGGTTAATCTTTTTTAGAGTATGTGTGTGTCCAGTGTTAATATTTGTATGCCTATGAAAATAATTGTGTATGACTAAGACATGTATTATACCATGAATGCTAACCTAATTGATTTTAATAATTGCTTTAGGGAAGGCTAGTTTTCTATGTACATGTGAATTCTTTCTGAAACTCCACAAGCTAGGAGGGGAGTTTCAGAAACCATTAAACCATTTCTTAATCTGATCAAACCTATTGGGTAAACTCTTGGTTCTAACTTTTCCTTGGTCATTCTTCTCTTGGAGAACATCTGGGCATCTAATATTCTTTAGAAACTGTTAGTTTTCTAGGGCTACCATTATTAATGACCACAAAATTGATGGATTAAAACAAATTCATTATCTCACAGTTCTGGAAACAAGTCTGAAATCAGGGTTTCAGCAGGGGCAATGCATTCCCTCCAAAGACTATAGAGAAGAATCCTTCCTTGCCTTTTCCAGTTCTAGTGGCTCTAGGCATTTAGTGGTTTGTGATTGCATAACTCCAGCCTCTTCTTCCATCTTTACATGGCCTTCTCCTCTGTGTCTGTATTTTCTCTTCTCTTAAGAGGACAGTTGGCGTTGGATTTAGGGTCACTTAGATAATACAGGATGATCTTATCTCAGGATCCTAATTATACCTCCAGAGACCTTTTTCCAAATAAGGTCACATTGATAGATTCCAGGGATTAGGACAAAGACTTATCTTTTGGAGGGCCACATTCAGCCCACTAAACAGACTTTAAATTAGTCTTCCTGTTTTCAGCATTATTCATATTACTGACTCACGGAGAGTTTTCTGGAGCCTGGCAGAAATAGCTTGCTTAAGGCATTGACAGTCTTCTGTAATTCATTCAAGGCCTATTTTTAACTATTGTACTTCTCTAAACCCCTCTTCTTGTGCCATTCTGAGTTAGCCACTGTTACTGAACATACGTTTCAGTTATCTCCTTTTAGGATGCTGTTTGGGCTTTCCTGTTCCTTGTTTTTAGATGCATTCCTTTTCCATGCTATGGCCACCATGATGATTGTCACAGCAGCAAACATTCAAGGAATTTATATTCCTTAAATATAAATACAGGATACTTAAAATCTAGATGGAGGCAGGATTTTTTTTTTTAATATTCCTTTAATTCCCCTCTGTGCCAACATATAGACACTTTTTTTTTTTTTTTTTTTTTTTTTTTTTGCGGTGGAGTCTTAATCTGTCACCAGGCTGGAGTGCAGTAGTGCTATCTCAGCTCACTGCAACCTCCGCCTCCCAGGTTCAAGCGATTCTCCTGCCTCAGCCTCCTGAGTAGCTGGGACTATAGGCACACGCCACCACACCCAGCTAATTCTTGTATTTTTAGTAGAGATGGGATTTCACCATGTTGGCCAGGATGGTCTCAATCTCTTGACCTCGTGATCTGCCTGCCTCAGCCTCCCAAAGTGCTGGGATTATGGCATGAGCCACCGTGCCTGGCCGCATGTAGACACTTTTTAACACTTTAATTTGCCATTTTACATATCATAAAATGTACCTGCTCTAAGTGTACAATTTCTTGACTTTTGTTGAAGGTACAGAATTATGCAGTCTTTACCACAATCTTATTTTAGAAATTTCCATCACCCCCAAAAGATCACTCATGCTCATTTATAGTAAATTCTTATTTTCACCTTCAGCCCCTGGGCAATCTGTTCTAGTGCTTGAATCTATAGATTTGTATTTTCTAGACCTTTTATATAGAAATGGAATCACAGGCCGGGCGCGGTGGCTCACGCCTGTAATCCCAGCCTTTGAGAGACCGAGGTGGGCGGATCATGAGGTCAGGAGATCAAGACCAGCCTGGCTAACACAGTGAAACCCCGTCTCTCTACTAAAAATACAAAAATGAGTCAGGCATGGTGGCAGGCGCCTGTAGTCTGGGCAGGCGCCTGTAGCTACTGGGGAGGCTGAGGCAGGAGAATGGCGCGAACCCAGGAGGTGGAGCTTACAGTGAGCCGAGATCCCACCACTGCACTCCAGCCTGGGTGACAGAGTGAGACTCCATCTCAAAAAAAAAAAAAAAGAAATGGAATCATAAAATATGCGGTCTTTTGCATTTGCTTTCTTTCACTTAGCAAAATATTTCTGAGACTCATCTATGTTGTAGCATGTATCTGTAGTTTATTCTTTTTTATTGCTGAATAGTGTTTAATCGTATTCAGTATACCTCTTTATCATTCACCAGTTGATTAACATTTGTTTTCCAGTTTTTTGCTATTATGAATGATGCTAATTATTTGTGTGGACATGTATTTTTATTTTTCTTCAGTAGATTCCTAGTAATGGAATATCTGAGTCATAGGGTAAAAGTATGTTTACTTTTTAGAGAAACTTCTACATTATTTTTCAAAGCAGTTGCACCGTTTTACCTTCCCATCAATAGTGGATAAGTGTTCCAGTTTCTCTCTGTCTTCAATACTTGTTACTGTGTGGGTGTGAAGTGAGAGCCATCTACTTGTGAGATCTCGCTTTATTGCACTTTGATTTATTGAGCTTTTTTATAAATTGAAGGCTTGTGGCAACCGTCTGTCAAGCAAGTTGATGGCACCATGTTTCCAACAGCATCTGCTCACTTCCTGTCTCTGTGTCACATTTTGGCAATTCCTAGAGTATTTCAAACTTTATTATTCTATCTGTTATGATGACCTGTGATCAAGGATCTTTGATGTTACCATTGTAATTGTTTCGATGCCACATGAACCATGCCCATATAAGATGGCAAACTTCATTGATAAATTTTGCATGTGTTCTGACTGGTTGATAGAATTATCAACCAGCTGTTCCTCTGTCTCTCTCCCTCTCCTTGGGCCTCCCTATTCCCTGAGACACAATAAAACTGAAATCAGGCCAATTAGTAACTCTACAATGGCCTCTGAGTGTTTGAGTGAAAGGAAGACTTTCATGTCTCTTACTTTAAAAGCTAGAAATGATTAAGCTCAATGAGTAAGGCATGTCAAAAGCCAAGATAGGTTGAAAGCTAGGCCTCTTGTGCATACAACTTGTGAATACAAAGAAAAAGTTCTTGAAGGAAATGAAAAGTACTATCCTGGTGAACACATGAATGACAAGAAAGTGAAACAGCCTTGTTGCTGATATGGAGAAAGTTTTGAGTGGTCTAGATAAAAGATTAAACCAGGTACAGCATTCCCTTAGGCCAAAGCATTCAGAGCAAGGCCCTAACTCTCTTCAATTCTTTGAAGGCCGATAGAGGTGAGGAAGCTGCATAACAGAAGTTTGAGGCTAGCAGAGGTTGGTTCATGAGGTTGAAGGAAAGGAGGCTATAATAACATAAAAGTACAGGGTGAAGTACAAATTATTGAGAAGATACAGCTAAGATGATGAAACAGCTTTATATTGGAAGAAGATGCCATCCAGGACTTTCATAGCTAGAGAGGAAAAGTCCATACCTTGCTCTAGAGCTTCAAAGGACAGGTTGATTCTGTTAGCAGGTAATACAGCTGGTGACTTCAAGTTGAGGCCAGTGCTCATTTACCATTCTGAAAATCCTAGAGCCCTTAAGGATTATTCTGAATCTGTTCTGCCTGTGCTATATATGGAACAACAAAGCCTGATGACAGTTTACAGCATGGTCTGCTGAATTTTTTTTTTTTTTTTTTTATGAGACAGAGTCCCGACTGTGTCGCCCAGGCTGGAGTGCAGTGGCGCGATCTCGGCTCACTGCAAGCTCCGCCTCCCGGGTTCACGCCATTCTCCCGCCTCAGCCTCCGAGTAGCTGGGACTACAGGCGCCTGCCACCACGCCCGGCTGATTTTTTGTATTTTTAGTAGAGACGGGGTTTCACCGTGTTAGCCAAGATGGTCTCGATCTCCTGACCTCGTGATCCTCCCGCCTCGGCCTCCCAAAGTGCTGGGATTACAGGCTTGAGCCACCGCGCTTGTGCCTAGAGAGAGCTGGAGTTCTTTGGAGGCAGAGCTGTGCCTTTGTGTGAAGCCTTAACTTTTTCTCAATTACAGAACAGTAGCAGGGGCCCTTACGCAGACCCCAAGGAGACCATGGATAAAATCCATCAGCTTGTGAACTTCAGTTGGGGTGGGGCCGGGGGGGAATCACCTTTTTTTTTTTTTTTTTTTTTTTAACTAACCTCTACTAACATTTAGCATTTCTTCCTTTTATAAATGTAGAGAACAGATCAAATGTTAACAGTACTTGTGTCTGGTGACCAGTAAAAATCAGTTATTTTCAAATCTCATTGTAGTTATATATATCTCAAAATGTTATTTTATTCATGCCTGCTTCAAAGTGATTGCCATTATTAGACCTGCAACAAGATCTTATTATTGAGTGAATACAGAAGCACATTTGTCATAATTTTGTTTTTTGAACAGTTTGATAACTGAATTTCAGTATAGTTTCTCTCTTTTTTAAAGTAATTTGAATATTTTCAGTGTTAAAAAGGTATTCTCTGAGATAAGATCCAGATGCATAGGGGCACCTGCTGTAGAAAAGATTGGAACTCTGTACTTGATGACAATACAAGATCTGATTTTCTGTTAAAAAAAAAAAAAAAGGTTGGGAACCCTTACTTTTACGTACTTCTGAGGTACCACCACCCATGTATCCTGAGCACTCCTTTTTCTTGCTACAATGCAGTTCTTTCCCTCCAGTCTTACTTTCATCTGCTCAAACTACCTGTAGAGACTCAACTCCAGCCAATGTACTTCCACTCAAAATCCAAGGAGTTTTGATTGGTGGCATTCATGTGTGGGTCAAGGCAGATGGCAGGGGATGTTAGACTGATATGTGTGAAACCAAGCTACTGCTACTGACACATTTCTCTTTTATTTTTTCTTGGTGGGTGGTGGGGTCGGGGGCAGGGGCAGTATTGGGGGATGGAGTCTCGCTCTGTTGCCCAGGCTGGAGTGCATGGCACAATCTCAGCTCACTGCAACCTACGCCTCCCAGGTTCAAGCGGTTCTCCTGCCTCAGCCTCCTGAGTAGCTGGGACTACAGGTGTGCACCACCATGCCCAACCAGCTTTTGTATTTTTAGTAGAGACAGAGTTTCGCCATGCTGGCCAGGCTGGTCTCAAATTCTTGACTTCAAGTGATCCGCCCACCTCAGCCTCCCAAAGTGCTGGGATTACAGGCGTGAGCCACCGTTTCCAGCTCTCTCTTTCATTTTTAATAACTACAAGTCAAGGAGAGGGCACAGCAAAATTTAAAAATTAGGATAGACATCGTCTTTGGCTGAACAATAACACACATTGGTTCAAAAACTTTTTGAAGTAAATGTAAGTATTCTTGCTTAACCTGGCACATAGGCTCTTCATAAACAGGTTTTGATTACATTTATTTTTCTTTTTAAACAGAAATCATGTTGTTGATGTCAGTGTTGCAGTCAGTACTCCTGCAGGACTCATCACACCTATTGTGTTTAATGCACATATAAAAGGACTGGAAACCATTGCCAATGATGTCGTTTCTTTAGCAACCAAAGCAAGAGAGGGTAAACTACAGCCACATGAATTCCAGGTAAGGTGTTGATTATTGCTTTCTAATTATGTTATTTTTAAGGTTTGCATAATGCATGTATTGCATTTTTCACCTTTTGATTCTGCCATATAATTCTTTTTTTTTTTTTAAACAGAGTCTCACTCTTGTCACCCAGGCTGGAGTGCAATGGCGCAATATTGGCTCACTGCAACCTCTGCCTCCCAGGTTCAAGCAATTCTCCTGCCTCTGCCTCCTGAGTAGCTGGTATTACAGGCACGCGCCACTGCGCCTGGCTAATTTTTTTATTTTTTATTTTTTGTGTGTTTTTAGTAGAGATGGGGTTTCACTGCGTTGGCCAGGCTGGTCTCAAATGCCTGACCTCAAATGATCCGCCTGCCTCACCCTCTCAAAGTGCTGGGATTACACGTGTGAGCCACTGTGTCTGGCCTGCCACGTAATCTTTTTTTTTTTTTTTTTGAGACAGAGTCTCACTCTGTCGCCAGGCTGGAGTGCAGTGGCACAATCTCAGCTCACTGCAACCTCTGCCTCCCAGGTTCAAGTGATTCTCCTGCCTCAGCCTCCCGAGTAGCTGGGACTACAGGCCTGCCACCACGCCCGGCTAATTTTTTGTTTTTTTAGTAGAGACAGGGTTTCACCATGTTGGGCAGGATGGTCTCGATCTCTTGACCTTGTGATCCACCCCCCTCGGCCTCCCAAAGTGCTGGGATTACAGGCATGAGCCACCGCACCCAGCCTTGCCACGTAATTCTTATTGACACACGGCTCTGAAAATAAAGAAAAATTGAATCACATATCCAAAAGAAGACATTATCTGAAAATAAGACATTCTCCAGCTGACATTTTTGTTTGTATTGTAATGGTTGTATATCTTCAGTAATATGTATTCCATTCAGGCCTTTCTTAAGACCTTGCACCTTTTTAGCTTAAGGTCTTTTCACAGAACATTTATCAAGTTTTCTGATTTATGTTGACAAACAATATTATTTATTTTTAATATTATTTCCTCTAGGGTGGCACTTTTACGATCTCCAATTTAGGAATGTTTGGAATTAAGAATTTCTCTGCTATTATTAACCCACCTCAAGCATGTATTTTGGCAATTGGTGCTTCAGAGGATAAACTGGTTCCAGCAGATAATGAAAAAGGGTAAGTGCCAAAATAGAGGGCAAATCATAAGCTAATTTTTATTACAGTATACACTTGTCCTGTGGTATCCTCAGGGGATTGGCTCCAGGAACCCCCTTGAATATCGTAATCCACAATGCTCGAGTCCCTTATATAATATGATATAGTATTTGCATATAACCTACACACATTCTTCTGTATACTTTAATCTCAACTTATAATAATACAATACCTAAACAGCACTTCATTCACATGGATCCAGTGTAGTACCCAGTGTGCAGCAAATTCCAAGTTATGCTTATGGACATTTGTGGAATTGTTTACTTTCTGGATATTTTGATCCATGGTTGGTTGAATATATGGATTCAGAACCCATGGATATATGGAGGGTCAACCATACCTGTTTTTGAGTATCAGTGTTTTCGTTTATTTGTTTGAGATAGAGTCTCACTTACTCTGTCACCCAGGCGGAAGTGCAGTGGTGCCATCTCGGCTCACTGCAATCTCTGCCTCCCGGGTTCAAACAGTTCTCCTGCCTCAGCCCCCATGTAGCTGGGATTATAGGTGTGTACTACCACACTCGGCTAATTTTTGTATTTTTAGTAGACATGTTGTTTCACCATGTTCGCCAGGCTGATCTTGATCTCCTGACCTCAAGTGATCTGCTCACCTCAGCCTTCCAAAGTGCTGGGATTACAGGAATGAGCCACTGTGCCTGGCCAGAGTCTCAGTTTTATATACAGTTATTGGCATGGTATATTGCATCTTCAAATAAAAGGAATCCCAGCACTTTGGGAGGCCGAGACGGGTGGATCACGAGGTCAGGAAATTGAGACCATCCTGGCTAACACGGTGAAACCCCGTCTCTACTAAAAAACTACAAAAAACTAGCCAGGCGAGGTGGCAGGCGCCTGTAGTCCCAGCTACTCGGGAGGCTGAGGCAGGAGAATGGCGTGAACCTGGGAGGCGGAGCTTGCAAATGAGCTGAGATCCGGCCACTGCACTCCAGCCTGGGCACAGAGTGAGACTCTGTCTCAAAAAAAAAAAAAAAAAATTATATATATATATATATATGATAAAATTCTTCAAGGCAGCAACTTTTCTTTACTAAATACAGTTAGTCCTATTTGAGGTGGAAACCTTATTCTAGGTGAGGAGTCAGCACGTTTTTTTTTTTTTTTTTTTTTTTTTTTTTTGTCAGTCATATAGTAAGTATTTTAGGCTTTCTGGGACATATGGCCGCTGTTATAAATTCTCTGCCATTGTAATATGAAGGGAGGCATAAACAAGACATAAATGAATTGCAGTAAACTTTTAATCAATAAAAATAGGCAGAGGGCAGGATTTGGCCCATTGCCCACTCCTACCCCAGGTATCTGGTCTGTTTCTTCAAGCTGTTAATTTGAGCTAAAGGTATAGGACACTGGAAGAGTAGAAGGAAATATTACCTGGTTGGAATTATAGGGTAGGAGTGAGCATTTGGGTGGTTACTGGCTGAAATGCAGTCTTTTATTTCAGAATATCTAAAATGTTTTTCTTTTTCTAGGTTTGATGTGGCTAGCATGATGTCTGTTACACTCAGTTGTGATCACCGGGTGGTGGATGGAGCAGTTGGAGCCCAGTGGCTTGCTGAGTTTAGAAAGTACCTTGAAAAACCTGTCACCATGTTGTTGTAACTAACTGAAGAATTTCTAAACTCTTCCAGGTCACAGTGATTCATTCTTATCAAGATATTTATGTTATTAAACAGGTGGTTCTTTTTATTTTAACCAGTTATTTTTATTATTGAGTCTGTCCAGATAAGCTATTTATAATGGGCATTACTGAATTTTTAAAATGCCGATTACACCCAAATATTGTGCACATTTAATAATCCGACACCAGATTTTTAGCTCTGTACTCCTAATTAAGGGACATGTGGCCTTGCCTAGCCCTCTGGTGATAAGTACTTCCACTAGGAAATGTAGAATAGGTAGAACCTAAAGAAAAGGACATAAAGGTAACCCGGATGGAACCTTGAAGTTCTGAAATTTAATCGCCTAAAATGTTCTCCTTAGATGTTGAGAGAAGGAGAAGTCAGGAAAATTAATTCTCGTGGGGGAAGGGCTTGAATTGAAGCTTTACTTTAGAATTTAACCCTGGTTTGAAATTTTCCATTACATGATATTGGTTTACCATCGATGGGAAGGGTAGAAAACTTCAAGGAAAATAAGTGAAATTTTCAAAGTCAACATTTTCTTAGACCTTTTCAGCTGATTGTTTATTTTTCTATGAATCCCTATACATGGTTGTTTCCCCTCCTCTTGAGATAATCTAAATATAAATCAGCTACTTGATATAAATGAGAATTTGTGTGGATATTTGTTTAAACAAATGTGTAATTTTGAGTACAGAATTCAACAGTTACCTCCAAAAGAGAAACATTCTTAATAGAATTTAACAGAAGCTGTGAAACTAAAATTTTCCAAGATTAACTGGTAGTTCATTGTAAATGAACCTAATGAACAGAATTTATTACTCCACTGTGGAAAATGCTATCAAATAACTGAGGAATAGATATGGAATAAGTGTACATATGTAAAATATGGTTACTAGAGTTAGATGTGTGCCAAAGTTCATTTATCCCAAATCCTGTCTGAAAAGAAGAGGAGGGGTACATTGGTAAACATTTTGGAGTGCTTAAAAATGCCAAAAACAAAATGGTAATTTCTACTTGGATAAAGTAAAAAAGTTAAATGTATGTAAAAGAGTGTTCTGTGTTCCTCTACTCCAGCATCATCCCATGTAAAATAAGAAAGCCCTAAAATACTGTTGGAGAGAAAAAATTAACGAGGTTGCTACCTTTTTAGCCTAAGAACTTTTTTCCATTTTGTTAGATTTTGCCTTTCTTTTGGAGGGAAGGAGGGAGGCGATATTCTGGATTATAAAAATGAATTGGGAACATTATCATAATTCCAGACTTTCTATTAATATTTATGTGTTTTAATAAATATTTGAAATTATTTATGACTACTTAAAATGAATCTGACCAGTGCTTCTTGTATAGGTAATATGTGGAGTTAGCCCCTGAAATTTGCTTTAAGTGTTTCAGTGTTGAATCTGTTTCTAAATACTCATTATTACCTGGTGCACAAGTGACACTCCATATATTCCACACAGCCTTTTACCTTGCTGTATTATTATGAAAACAATACATTCATCTGATTTTTCAGTAATTAGTAATTTTAGGTTGAAAATTATCCAAAAGAAACAAGCTTATCACAAGGGACCATCATCAATATGACCCAAGTCTGGTTCAAACATTCAGAACTTCAAAGATAATTTGTCTTTCGCTAATGCTTGTGGTTCTGTTGTTCCCTTGGGGGAAAAAAAAATTAGTTGCCTTCTAATAAACATTGTTGAGTTAAAAATTAATCTGAGCTATAATCTAAATCTGAATTCAGTCTCTTACCAGAACTGAAAGAAAAAAGTTTTAATAAGAAAGAAAAAGAGTGTTTTTGGTTCATATGTGATTATTTAAAAATTAAAGTATAAATCTTCAATATGTCTGGTTTAATTTTTGATCTGTTGGTAATTATTTTCGCATTTAAATTATTTAGATCTAGGGACAGCCATGTATGTATAAGCTCGCAATACAGATAAATTTTGAGTTTACGTAATTGGTAAAATATGGACTGCATTTAGGATAATATAATCTAACACTTTAAGCTCAAAGAGTTCCTGAAGCACCCCATGTTGGGGTGTGAAACTTATTACCAAGATGGAAAATGTGGTCTGGTTGTGTTAGGTGATTTATTCCCAATTCTGAAGGTTGTGATTGTGAAGTTCGTTAGGGTATCCCAAGGTATGATCTAGAAAGGAGTAAATAAGTACGTTAGAGAGATAGGAGGAATGTTCATCATGTGTAACGCACAAGTCCTGGAATACATGGGGGAAATCATCATGACTACTGATAAATGATCTAAAATGAAGTCTGTAGAAAAATCTGGTCTCCAATTTTTTTTTTTTTTTTTTTTTGAGATGGAGTTTCGCTCTGTCGCCCAGGCTGGAGTCCAGTGGTGTGGTATCAGTGCACTGCAACCTCTGCCTCCTGGGTTCAAGCAGTTCTTCTGCCTCAGCCTCCCGAGTAGCTGATATTACAGGCATGTGCCACCACGCCCAGCTAATTTTTTGTATTTTTAGTAGAGACGGGGTTTCACCATGTTAGCCAGGATGGTCTCTATCTCCTGACCTTGTGATCTGCCCACCTCGACCTCCCAAAGTGTTGGGATTACAGATGTGAGCCACCGTGCCCAGCCTCCAAATTTTGAATTTTGAGAAAAAGAAATCTTAGTAAGATTCCTATTTAAACCAGTCCATAGTTCATTATTAGTTAATGCCCTTCCTGGGCCGTTTTGTTTTTTGTAGGGAGGGGAAGGTAGAGCTGTTTTTATTAATATAAAATGAGTGAGAATATTTTGGAAAATAACTAGAATGTGAATTTTACCACTTTAAGTATATTAGGTCTTGATGTGCATTTTAATGAGTATACAAACACAGATACTGATGTAAGTAGCTTCTAAGTACTGAGTGCAAGGGTAGAGATTCACTTCTATGTGGTTAGGAATTTTTAGGAAATACATTTTGGTAGTGATTTTGTAGGAGGAAAGATAAGGTGAGACTCACATTTTTTTGAGGGTTGAAAATAGGTTTGTTAATTTTAGGACATGATACAGTTCCAGAAATTTTTCAGGAGATAAATTATCCTGTTGCTAGTAGAATTTAAATCCAGGCCAGGCCTTCAAGAAGGAGATTTGAGGCAAGGGGGAAAAAAAAACCCAAAAATCCAGACCAGGCTTAAGAAAATTGTATTTGCTTTTAGGCCAGACCCAGTGGCTCACGCCTGTAATCCCAGCACTTTTGGAGGCCGAGGTGGGCAGATCACTTGAGGTCAGGAGTTTGAGACCAGCCTGGCCAACATGGTGAGACCCAGTCTCTACTAAAAATACAAAAATTTAGCCGGGCATGGTGGCAGGCACCTGTAATCCCAGCTACTGGGGAGGTTGAGGCAGGAGAATCACTTGAAACCTGGGGTGGGGCTGGGTAGGGGGCAGAGGTTGCAGTGAGCCAAGATCATGCCACTGCACTCCAGCCTGGGTAACAGAGCAAGACTCTGTCAAAAAAAAAAAAAATTATATTTGCTGTTAAATGTCATGTATCAGTTATTTCTGTTATACAACATTAGTTTCTATAGTTAAAAAGTTTTAAAATTAGTAAGAACTTTGGCCTGTATGTTGAACTAGAAACTTTATTACAAGGATAATTAAAGGAAACTTGTATCTAGAAAAGATAATTAAGGGATGGGTACAGTCTGTATATGGCTTACTTGGTGTATAAATTGGATAGTTGGTACCTTTGTATTTCAGAGCTTAGAAGAGATGAATGATAGTTGAAAGTACATCACTTTTGTAATTCTGATCATTTCTTTAGGAGAAAAGCACTTGTTGCAATGTCAACTACTTTTTTTGTTCAAATACAAGATATATTTTGCATGCCGGGCACGGTGGCTCACGCCTGTAATCTCAGCACTTTGGGAGGCCAGGGAGGGTGGATCACCTGAGGTCAGGAGTTCAAAACCAGCCTGGCCAACATGGAGAAACCCCGTCTCTACTAAGTATACAAAAATTAGCTAGGGGAGGTGGTGGGCGCCTGTAATCCCAGCTACTCTGGAGGCTGAGGCAGGAGAATCGCTTGAACCCAGGAGGTGGAGGTTTCAGTGAGCAGAGATTGTACTACTGCATTCCAGCCTGGGCAACAACAAGACTCCATCTCAAAAAGAAAAAGAAAGATATATTTTGTTTGCTGTTACTATGTCATTGTATCCAATCTATCAACAAGTCTATATCTGATAAATGTCTGGCTGGGTAGCTGGGTCTCCTGGCAGAGTTGTTTAACTGAAATACAGAGGTTAGGGACTGGGTGCGGTAGCTCACGTCTGTAATGCCAGCACTTTGCGAGGCTGAGGCAGATGGATCACTTGACGTCAGGAGTTGGAGACCAGCCTGGCCGACATGGTGAAACCCTTTCTCTACTAAAAATGCAAAAACTAGCCAGGCATGGTGGCACATGCCTGTGGTCCCAGCTACTAAGGAGGCTGAGATAGGAGGATCGCTTGAACCTGGGAGGCGAAGGTTGCAGTGAGTCGAGATTGTGCCACTGCACTCCAGCCTGGGCAACACAGCGAGACTCAGTCTCAATTAAGTACAGAGGTTAAATAGGCTTGAATATTATATCTGGCCCTGTATTTTTATTATTGGAGGAGACTCACTGATACAACCCACCCTGGTAATAAAAAACTTCTTACACAGTCCGGAATTTTTTCCTGATATAAAAATTTACTAGAGACTTTTTCAAGCAGTAAACCAAGAGTTCTCACTTGTTACTTGGAAACAATTAGAATTTTCCCAAATGATAAGTTACTTAAGATATTTTTAAAACAAGTGTGTCATGGCAATAGTTTTTAATAGTTTCTGGTTGATGTTTATTTGAGAAGAAGAAGTGAGTTTAAAAATATAAGACATAGTCAGGCGTGGTGTCCCATGCCTGTAATCCCAGCACTTCTTGGGGAGGCCGAGGCAGGTGGATCACCTGAGGTCAGGAGTTGGAGACCAACCTAGTCAACAGGGTGAAACCCTGTCTCTACTAAAAATACAAAAAAATAGCCAGGTGTGGTGGTGCGTGCCTGTAACCCCAGCTACTCGGGAGGCTGAGGCAGGAGAATTGCTTGAGCTCGGGAGGTGGAGGTTGCAGTGAGCTGAGATTGTGCCATTGCACTCCACCCTGGGCAACAAGAGCGAAATGCCGTCTCAAAAAAATTATATGTATATATAATCATAACAACTGAAGAGAAAATCTCAGCCAAAATGAACTTAGAAAATAATGGAATTAGTGTTTAAGATAAACCACTACTGCTTTAGGCATAACGAAGGTCCTTTAATTCACATGACTTTAGCACTGAAAACCAAAACATGATGCTCTTCTTCTTTTACACCAAAGGCATTGTGATGATTAGCGTGGAGTTTTCTTTGATAAATTTTGCTGTAGTCATTTCAGTATCAATAGGTTTTGGAAGATTCAGATGTAATCTGTACTTCTCAGATACTTCAATCAATAAATCATCCTAAGAATAATAAACCAAGATATTTATTTCCTGCTTAAAATTTGCGATACTAACTTATTCTTCCCAGTTATTCACTCCTTTCCCATAAGAAGATCCCATTTGTTGCCATGTGACTTGGAATGAGCAAAAAATTACTGTTGTAAATCCCTTAGATTTTAAGGTGGTTACTGCTGCTCACTACATCACATGTTAACTGATACAGCACCATAGTAGAGTGTTGCCATCCGAAATTATGTGGGCTGACCAGCAAACAGCAAGGAAACTTACTGGAGCCTGGAAAGGTAGTGATCCATGTTTCATAATGATGAAGGTTTTAGTGAAACTATCACAGTAATTTGGATGACAAATACTCTGTGGCTAGTTGATATGTGGCTTTAGGTGAAGAAGTGGGAAAATAGATGGTTGGTAACGTGTTGGTTCTGTTCACTACATTTAACAGGATATTACAAGAAAGATGAGCTTAGAATGGACCATGTTGCAAGTCGAATTAAAAGGGTGGCTTAAAGTGCAGTGGCTGACACCTGTAATCCCAGCACTTTGGGAGGCCAAGGGCAGATGGATCACTTGAGGCCAGGAGTTCGAGACCAACCTGGGCAAAATGGCAAAACCCTGTCTCTACTAAAAATACAAAAATTAGCCAGGCTTGGTGGCACGTGCCTGTAATCCCAGCTACTCGGGAGGCTGAGGCAGGAGAATCACTTTAACCTGGGAGGCAGAGGTTGCCCAACAGTAAGCTGAGATGGTGCCACTACACTCCAGCCTGGGCAATAGAGACTCTTGTCTCAAAAAAAAAAAAAAAAAAAAAAAAATGGATTTTATAGAACCCCAAAATTCTAAGACTCAATGATTGAAAAGTAGAACTAATTTTTATTTTCAGCCAGTAAGGAATAAAATTGAGAAATTATTTCTGTCAACCAAGGCTGATTAAGGCAATATAGAGGCAAAGATTAAACCTTTATGCTTTGTTAAAACCTCTGATTTTTTTTTTTTTTTTTTTTTTTTTTTTTTTTTTTTTTGGAGACGGAGTCTCGCTCTGTTGCCCAGGCTGGAGTGCAGTGGCTTGATCTCGGCTCACTGCAACTTCTGCCTCCCGGGTTCAAGCAATTCTCCTGCCTTAGCCTCCCGAATAGCTGGGACTACAGGCGCCCGCCACCACGCCCAGCTAATGTTTTTTTGTATTTTAGTAGAGACAGGGTTTCACCATGTTGCCCAGGCTGGTCTCGAACCCCTGAGCTCAGGCAATCTGCCCCCCTCGGCCTCCCAAAGTGCTAGGATTACAGGCGTGAGTCACCATGCCTGGCCAAAACCTCTGAATGTATTAAGGTGAACTTCAGTAAATCCTTATATTTGGCTAAAATAACAGCAATTAAGTCTAAAGAGACAGGTAAGTCTTGGAAATACGGGCAATGTCTAAAAAGGAATCATGGGTATCACTGACTGGAATCCAAATGCTACCAGCCTGGACTAAAAGAAACTGACTTCAAAATTTAAAACAATCCTTTGAGCCCCAAGATACCAGGAGCAGCAACCAGGCTGAAAAGGCTACTTAGCATCTGAGAATGGCACATTCTCCAATACTCTTCAGATGTGGCCAAGGTGGATAGTGGGAAAGGGAAAAAAAAAAAAAAAAAAGAAAACATCCTCCTGAAGACTGAAGAAAGGTCGTGGAAAACAATGGAACTGGGGAGCTAGGTAATTACAGAACTTTCTCAAGGAACCTTAAGTAAGAACATCCTCTACCTCCAGAAAAGGAGCCCTCACAATGCCTGCCTACTAGGATTTCAGAATTGCTGTGCACCAGTAACTGCAGTGTGTCTTATTTTTCCCATTTCTGAATTGAGATGGTTAATTATGGTTATCTTCTCCCCATTCCACATTTCATGATGGATGGGACTGAGGGAGCACATAACTTTTCTTTATATGTCTTAGTCCATGGCTCAAGAAGAAGAGAATGCAAAATTCTGTCCTTTGGAGTCTGATACTGGGATTGGAGGTGTTTTCCTTACAGAAAGAAGCAAATATTTGCGACCGAGAGTGTAGTCTGTGGTAGATTGTAGGACTGACTCTAACTATTTGCTCTTCTGTAAGAGGATAGTACATCCCTGCCATATGACTTCCTGTGACTGTCTTTGAGAATACACTTCTCAGTCCTACTGATGTAGAATTGGCCTTGTGACTTATTTTGGCCAATGGAGCGTGAGTAGAAGATATCATGAAGTGTCATGTCTAAGTAGAAGTATTACCATCCATTGCATGGTTTGATCATTTCTATTTTCCCTTTGCCGAGATGTGAATTGCTCCTTCACCAGGTAATCTGAGCAAATCATTGTAAGCCCCTAAAATTATGTAGTTTGTTACTATGGCATAATATAGTGAATGCTGGCCGATACAAATTTACAGTATTATCTATTCAACTTACCTCAGAAACACTAAGGTCACAGAGAGAGACAGAATTAATACCAGGTAATTCAACTTTCAACTCAGTTTTCAGAGGTTTCTCATTGTGATCATGCACAATTTTTAGTTCATAGGCTGGTATCTTTATCTCCACCTGGATTTCAGTACTGGAAATCTCTTCTATCAGACACACTGCTTTGCCTGAAACTTGCTCTTTTGGGAGTAACAGCTGAGGAAAATGATCGGGATTGCTCACAGTACTGCTTCGTATCTGTCCAAGAGTTAGTTCTTTATGAAAAAAAGGGTGGAGGGGAGATTAAAAAAAATCCACAACATAAAATACTATGAGCTGTAATATATGTGGTGTTAGTAGAGATGGTAGATAAAGCTGCAGTTAAATTAGTTTGGGAATCTTAAGCCAAAAGAATCTTAAACCAAATAATTTGATTGCAAATTTTTCAGGATTTAAAAATCAAGGATATGATATTTCTAATATCTAATATATACATTTTTCTATCTTAAGTTTCTCACCTTTTAAAATAGAGATTTCTAGTTTTCAAAATGTATACAGGATGCAAAAAAAATCTTAAAGCAGTTTAATTTTCCATTTACAATCATCAACTTACCTCTTCTCATTTTTTCTCTTAAATCTATGGAATCAGTTTGGATTCCTATCAGATTTTGTTTCATTCTTTGAATGCTTCCTTTTATTCTAAATTTGGTAATATGGTAAGAGTGTGAGAGGGTGAACTGGAATTGCTCCTCAATGCATTTCATGGCCATCTGAATTAACTGATTTTTTTTCACTTGGTTCTTTTCTGCTGCCTGAAGAACATCAGGATTGTAGGCAACATCAATGACCGTGTAAGCATCTGTGTGTGTAAATGAAAGGGTAGGAAATGAAGACAAATTGTTGCACTAATGATACTATCAGGCAATATATTAAACCATATTCCTGATAAAGCTAGAGAATATTCCTGTATTTTTTAGAGGTAATCACAGTAGTGCTACAGCAATTATGACATTTCCTGGCACTTTTACATGGATTAAAACAGCTCATCTTATTACAAAAGTTAAACAGTATTAAATTTGCATAAAGGTACACTAATTGTAATTCTGTTATCACCAAATAAAGAATTTTACTTGAAATGCTCTCAACCAAGTAAAATCTTGTCCATTCCTAATAAAATTTGTACAATGTGCTTTCTCTCCCTTAATTATTTGTACCTGATGTCTCAGTTGTATCTTCTGGTTTGCCAACAGTTAGAGGTACTGGATGAGTGGCTGACTGGGGAGCTGGGATCCTTGTCCACTGACACAGGTTGATAAAAAGTATTTTTTCTTTTGGTTTCTGGAAAGCAAATAATTTTGCACATCTTAAAACCTAGTTTAAAACCATTTAAGGTCAGGCATGGTGGCTCACGCCTGTAATCCCAGCACTTTGTGGGGGCCGAGGTGGCTGGATCACCTGAGGTCAGGAATTTGAGACCAGCCTGGCCAACATGGTGAAACCCCATTTCTACTAAAAATACAAAAATCAGCCAGGTGTAGTGGCAGATACCTGTAATCCCAGCTACTTGGGAGGCTGAGGCAGGAGAATCGCTTGAACCCAGGAGGCAGAGGTTGCAGTGAGCCAAGATTGTGCCATTGCACTCTAGCCCAGGTATTAAAATTGTGTTTGATTATACTGTTGTTACTTGATTTCCCCAAGGCTGCTGGCTTTTAATCAGGAAACCAGACCGGGGTGGTGGCTCACGTATGTTACCCTAGTACTTTGAGAGGCCGAGGTAGGAGGGTCGCTTGAGGCCTAGGAGTTCGAGACTAGCCTGGGAAACATAGGGAGATCCTGTCTCTACAAAAATAATTTTAAAATTAGCCAGGTGTGGTGGTGCCCACCTGTGATCGCAGCTACTTGGGAGGCTGAGGTGGAAGGATCACTTGGGCTGCAATGAACTGTGATTGTGAGCTGTGATTGTGCCACTGCACTCCAGCTTGAGCGACAGAGCCAGCAAAACCCTATCTCAAAAAAAAAAAAAAAAAAAAAGGTCCGCTGGGCGTGGTGGCTCATGCCTATAATCCCAGCACTTTGGGAGGCTGAGGCGGATGGATCACCTGAGGTCAGGAGTTCAGGACCAGCCTGGCCAACATGTGAAACCCTGTCTTTATTAATAACACAAAAATTAGTCAGGCATGGTAGTGCACACCTGTAATCCCAGCTACTTGGGAGGCTAAGGTAGGAGAATCACTTGAACCCAGGAGGCGGAGGTTGCAGTGAGCCACCATTGGTGTGGTCTACACCATTGCACTCCAGCCTGGGTGACAGAGCAAAACTCTGTCTCAAAAAAAAAAAAAAAAAAGCAATGCCTAAGTGCAAAGTATTCTCTGGTTACTCTGGGATCATTTTATTGAAGACCTCCCCATCCCTGGCACCAACTCGACATACCAGAATCCTGGTCTGTAGACAAAGCTGTGGTTCTGGGGCAGCACAGAGCTGTTTCCCTTCTTTCAGCTGCTGTTGAATAAACTTCTCATAGCCCTCAGGGTCACTTTCAGCTAGATCATCTAGGAGGTTCCAAAATTGAGTAACTTGGGTGAGCAGACCCTTTGAGGATATCTCCATGACTGATGAGTGGTGAATAATTTTCTTAAGCCTGTGGAAAGACATGACTTCGGGAAGAAAACTGTCTGTGTAATTGTTGATTCATTTCTGCTTTGGGGAGGTGGAATGGGCCAGGTATTGTTTTTTTTTGTTTTGTTTTGTTTTGTTTTGTTTTGTTTTTGTTTGTTTGTTTTTTTTGAGACAGAGTCTCTCTCTGTCGCCCAAACTGGAGTGCAGTGGCCGGATCACAGCTCACTGCAAGCTCTGCCTTTCGGGTTCACGCCATTCTCCTGTCTCAGCCTCCCGAGTAGCTGGGACTATAGGCGCCCGCCACCTCGCCCGGCTAGTTTTTTGTATTTTTTTTTTTTTTTTTTTTTTTTAGTAGAGACGGGGTTTCACCGTGTTAGCCAGGATGGTCTCGATCTCCTGACCTTGTGATCCGCCCGTCTCGGCCTCCCAAAGTGCTGGGATTACAGGCTTGAGTCACCGCGCCCGGCCAATGGGCCAGGTATTGTTTTGGTGAAGTTAGGACTTAGCATTTGTGTCTAAAAGGTTGTGTTGTGGATCAGCAGCACCACTTTATGTTTTCCTTTAATTATCTAGTACCTCTTCCTAAATTCTCACACTGTCCTCTCAGATAAGACTTTACTTCTACTTGGACCCTGACAAGTCAGAGTAATCATTTTAAATCTGGGTTTCCTGATCTTCTTGTTCCAACACTTCACTGACTGGTGGCTCCCCAGTTCTGAAATTGCCAGAGGTGTGTATGGGGTGAGGGGTACATGAAACTTCCTTAATCCTCATTATAGTTTAGTAATTCAAAGCATGGACTTGCGAGCCAGAATGCCTAGATTCCGGTCTTAGTTCTCTCACTAGCTGTATGACCTTGAGCAATTAATGTGTGTGTGTATATGTGTGTGTGCATATATATATATATATTCCTCTTACTCTGTTCAAAATGGAGACGATAATACCTATATCATAGGGTTATTGCGAGGATTAAGGAAGCTAATAGAGAGGCTGGGACACTTCTCTACGTCTTCAGATAACTCTCCTTAGCCTCTTCTCCCATTGGAGAGGTGTCCCACAGCATCTTTAGAATGAGGAAAAAAGGAGGTTTAGATTCTTCAACTACTGTGTAAGGATTACGCTAAATGGGAAGCTTAACTAACGGGTAATCATTCCATAGGTCTGCAAACCCACCTCTTCTCTCAGTTCTAACGGGTAGTCATTCTATAGGCTGGCAAACCCACCTCTTCTCTCAGCTCCTTGACAAACCGCGACGCCTGTTACCAGGGTAACCAGCCTGGGTACAACATCTAATTGGGTCCGGGGAGTTTCAGGCAGAAAAGTCTCCTCATATCTAGTTCCGGAATGTCCCCCTTCTGGTGCCAGGCTTGCTTTTCAGTTGGGCCCGACCCACTTCTGTTCCAGGAAAGCGCCCGCCTCCCTTCTGCACCCGTCAACCTCTGGAGTGTCCTGAAAACCCTCCCTTCTGGGAGTCTCTGTGCTGCCTGTTGGTGGGACGATTTCTCAGGAGCACCACTTCCGGCCTGAAAAGGAAGTCTCCTCCTTTTTCTCCCAAACCGCTTCTTCCCCCCTACCCCCCGCCACGCGAGGCAGCGGCGCACGGTATGGGTGTGTTTGTGTGTATTTGTGTGGGGAGGGCGTTTGGGGGGAAGGTTACCGGGAGCTCCGAGGCCGCTGGGGGACAGGGATCCCGGTGACAAAGATGGGGATATTTCCTCTGTCTTCCACTTGGAAACCTCAACCCCCGCTTCAGGCCCCCTAGTTACTTCCTGGGGCCCAACCGAAGGCCATAGCCATCCAAAGCGTTCCCATCCTTTCTGGGGAGTGAAACTTACCCCCGGGGTTCGTCCCAGAGGAGCGTGAGGGGGGAATGCCCGGGTCAACCGGGCTGTCCGAATTCCGCGCCGGCTCAGTCTCCGGCCTCAGTCCGGGAGAGACATCTGCCTGTCGATCTGGGCTGGGGGAAAGGCGGCAGTGGCCTGGGCCACAGGTGAGGGCAGATTAACCAGTGGGAAGGCTGCGTTTTCACGAAGGACTCGGGTGAAGCTGCAGAGCTGCCTTTGAGCCCTGACTCCTTGGCTTCCTGGGTCGGAGGAGATCTTGTAATGGAGTGGTTCTTCGTCTCACTAACAAGATGCCTGATTTCCTCAGGATCAAGGGGTGAGTGAGCGTTGGGGTGGTTGCACAAAGCCCGTGCTAGCTACGCACGAAAATATTGTTGTCATCTAGTTTTTGGAAGCTTCCGTACCAAGTAGGAAATAAAATGCTCCCAAATGGAGAAGTTTAGGACATCTTTGCATTTGATGTTTTGAGTCATCAGTTTCTGTTACTGTTGACACCTGTGGTTCCTGATACTCTCAAATCTACGTATTTGCTTCACTCCAAACTAATATTGGGATTGGAGGTTTGATTTTTAATCTAGACATTGATATACATCATTTGCCTGGGACTATGTGGCTTGGGGCATGGCAGGTTTAAGGAAACTTCATCTACAAAATAGGGATGGAGATATTTGCCTCATATAAAAAATAGTTATTATGAGGATTAAATAAAATGGTGCTCATGAAAGCACTTAATTTTATGCAGTCTTGTGCATTTTCAAAGAACTTTAATGTACATTATCTCCTTTCGTCTCACATTAGTGTGTTTAGGCATTTCCCTCTTTTAATGGTAAAGGGAAAACTATTATTTAGGATCTCTGACATCTAGTTCAGTGATCTTTCCTTTACCTCATGCTTCTTTATAAAATTTAAGAAAAGATAAAGTAATAAAATAAATTATTACTAAACGTTATTTGTTGATTCATTTCAGATTGAAGAATGTCCCGGATTCCACTGGGGAAGGTTCTCCTGAGGAATGTCATCCGGCACACAGATGCTCACAATAAGGTGGGAGGTACAACCTAGTTACTCCTCAGTGCTTACTGAAAGCAAGCAGTGTGCCAAGCATTATTTTGGCACAACTGGGAGATACAAAGAATATTCTTGTCATCTAGTCTTTGAAAGCTTTTGTACAAAGTAGGAAATAAAATGATGAATACAATAGATAATTATAATACAGTTTGATAAGTACTGTGTAACAGAGATATTTGCAAAGTGCTTTGGAGCACTAAGGAGGAAATAATAAAATCTACCCTGGGGAATTAGAAAAGATTTTACAGAATTAGTGGTATTTGAGCTGCTGATATTTAAACTGGTTCTTGAATAAGTATAAGCTTACTAGGTATGAAAGATCATTCTGGATAGAGAGCATCATGCATTAATATGGCAACAAGAAAGAGCATTAATCACTCGGGGCATGGCAAGAAATTTTCCAGAAAGCGGGGAATGCAGGGGATAGGCGCAGAAGATAGGCCTCAGTGGTCATTAGAGTTGGATTGTGATGTTTGGAACTGAGACTTTTTCCTCTAGGCAGTAAAGAAGACATCAAATGTTTTTAAACAGGATGTGACATGATCATAGTTATATTTTAGAAAGATGGTTTGTCAGATGGGTGGGGAATGAATCAGATGGGGAGAAACAGTAGGGAGATTAATTAGGAGGCAATTGCAGTATTACAGGTGAGAGGTGATGAGGGTTCGCATGAAATTAGTGACAGCAGGGATGAAGAAGAGGAATTTAGGAGATAGAGTCCAAAGAACTTGTTGGCTAATTAGATGATAATGATAAGAATGGAATCTAATTCAGTTGACCCTTGAACAATGCAGGGGTTAGGGGCATCAACCCCCTGAATAGTTGAAAATCCGTGTATAACTTTTTACTCCCTCAAAACTGAAGTGCCAATAGCCTGCTACTGACTGAAAGCCATAGCAATACCATAAACAGTGGATTAACACATATTTTTTATGTTACATGTATTATATACTGTATTCTTATAGTAAAGTAGCTAGAGAAAAGAACATTTTATTAAAAATCACATTGAGTAGGCTGAGGAGGAAGAAGAGGGGCTTGTTTTGCTATCTCACAGGTGGCAGAGGTGGAAGAAAATCTGAGGATAAGTGGACCTGCACAGTTGAGATCGCTGTTGTTCAAGGTCAACTGTGTAACCACCTTTGTGACTGGGTGGGTGATGATGATTCTGTTAATTGGGATAAAGAACAAAAAAGGGGACAATTATGATAGGAAAGGTAATTTGGTTTTCAACATGATGGTGAGGTGCTTATAGGATGTCCAAACAGCTGAAAATTCAGACTTGGAGTAGAGGAGAAAAGTTGAGGCTGAACATAAAGGTTTCAGGATTATTGGTGTATAGGTTGATGATAAGAGGTCATGAGAGTAGATGAGGTCACCTAGGAGAGCACATATAATGAAAAGAGGGCCAAGGCCCCTGGTTTAGTTTTCTTCAGTGAACTACTACTTTTGGTTTGATCATATTATTACTGTCGTATCACCTGATTTTTAAAATTATGGGCGAGGGTAAAACTGTTACCCAAGCTGCCTGTGCAATTATGTTAACCTGCCCCTAGTTGTATAGTAAGCCTAGATTTAAAATGGTAACTAGAAACAGATAAATCTAGCACAGATCTAATGAAATTATGTGGGAAGACTTAGAAATAAAATGTGTTCTTGTTCTTTGGGTAATCACATTCTGCTTTTCAAGAAATTCTCTAGCAGCCATACTGTTTATTTTATTTTTGACAAAAATTATAATGTTATGAGAAGAGATTTATAGCTTAGGGAGTTTAAAGACCTGTCCTTACTAGTGTTTGGACTTTGGTAAAATCTCTGAGCTTTTGTTTCTTTACAGTAAAATGTAATAATGGTAGCTGCTTTATTTTCCTCATAAGATTGCTTAAAGTTCAATTGAGATGATACAATTAAAATCACATTGCATTTTGGAAATGTGGCATTATCATTTGCTAATCGCAGCATAATTGCAAAATTGATAAAGGTGATGTTTATGCAGGGGTTTAAAAATTCTTTTGGGGAATAATTCTAGATATTTGAGATTTACTGGATTGGACTGTTCAGCCACTTTCTAGAGAAACCAATTTGTTTTCCAGGTTCCTGATCATAGCCCAGTCTGTAGCCCAATAATTAGTCAGATTGTATTTTCAGTTAGTTACTTTTTTTTTTTTTTTTGAAATCGAGTCTCACTCTGTGGCCCAGGCTGGAGTGCAGTGGCACAGTGAGACGGAGTTTTGCTCTTGTTACCCAGCTGGAGTGCAATGGTGTGTTCTTGGCTCACTGCAACCTCCGCCTCCCAGGTTCAGGGATTCTCCTGCCTCAGCCTCCTGAGTAGCTGGGATTACAGGTGCATGCTACCATGCCTGGCTAATTTTTGTATTTTTATTAGAGATGGGGTTTCACCATGTTGGTCAGGCTGTTGTTGAACTCCTGACCTCGTGATCTGCCTGCTTCGGCCTCCCAAAGTCCTGGGATTACAGGTGTGAGCCACCGCGCCCGGCCAGTTAGTTACTTTTCTGTAATGGAAAGTTATTTTTAGTAACTTATTTTTATTTCTTTCCTTTTTAAAAATTCTAGATTCAGGAGGAATCAGATATGTGGAAAATAAGAGAACTGGAAAAACAGATGGAAGATGCTTACCGGGGGACCAAAAGGAAAATGCTACCCAGCAGTTCAAGGTGAAGTTGCAGCTCTGAGAACTAAAATAATTCTCATCTTTTTCAGAATCATCAACTTTTGTTTAAAAATACTTGGTATATTAAGGATAGATGAATTTAGTTCTGTGAGTCCTTAAGCCTTTCCTCTTTCGTAATCTAGGCATAAAGATAATGGCTATGATGCATATACTCCCACTCTTTGTATTTATTTACAATGGAGAGTTAAAAAATTCTCCCTGAACAATTATGAATGTGTAGGGTTCTGTGGCTTCTAACCTTACCTGATAGCTTTTAACTTAAGATTTTCTACTGGAATCTTGTGGTCACTAAGCTGATCAGTCATTCCTTTCTCTATTAATTTTTCATTCTTTCAGGCTTTTCTTTTTGTAGCTGGGACTGCAGGTGCATGCCACTATGCCTAGCTATTTTTTTTTTTTTTTTTTTTTTTGTAGAGGCAGTGTCTTGCTGTGTTCCCCGGGCTGGTATAGAATCCTGGGCTCACACAGTCCTCCCACCACAACCTCCCCGTGTTCGGATTATAAGCGTGAGCCACTTGCCCGGCCTCAGACTTTTCTTCACCCTATGTATTCACCCTCTTCACGAGATCAACAGCCTTTTCACATTACCTTAATAGCATGAGTGTAAATATGAAGGATTATGCAAGGTTAGTTGTGTTTTCCTTGTGGAGAGGCCTGGGAATGCTTGAATAATTGCGAACATCCTTATATACTTATAAGTGTTAAGAGCTACATATATAAGAAATACTTAAACTCTTTAGGAGCAGGGCTTGTGATTTTCTCATTTGCTGCTATATTCCTGCCTGCTAGACCAATACCTGGTACATAAGAGGCCCTTACAATTTTTTTTTTTTGAGACGGACTTTCGCTCTTGTTACCCAGGCTGGAGTGCAATGGTGTGGTCTTGGCTCACTGCAACCTCCGCCTCCTGGGTTCAGGCAATTCTTCTGCCTCAGCCTCCCAATCAGCTGGGATTACAGGCATCTGCCACCACACCTGACTAATTTTTGTATTTTTAGTAGAGACAGGGTTTCACCATATTGGCCAGGCTGGTCTTGAATTCCTGAGCTCAAAGTGATCCACCCGCCTAGGCCTTCCAAAGTGCTGGGATTACAGGTGTGAGCCACTGGGCCTGGCCCCTTATGAATTTTTGGTAACTGATTAGCAGCTTACTGGCTAGTTAGTAGAAGTGGTAAACAGAAGCTGGATCAATGGTTCTCAGCTTTTTTCCTACTCAAGTATTCCATTGGGTTAGACCTTGTTCCCACTGTTATTGGGACCTCTCTCTAATAAGTTGCTGGTTTGCGCAGAGGGAAGTGTATTTCAGAATCTGTAGGGTAGTTTGAAGTGTCCCTAGCTATGATTATGTTCTGCTTCCCTCTTTGCATGCCTTCCTAGTTGAGAATCAGCAAGTGAACTATCACATGACAGTCCAGAGTTGATTTAATCTCTCTATGCTTTGCAATAGGATGGGTACTAATGGTCAGATTTTTTTCTTTTCCTGAGACGGAGTCTCACTCTGTTGCCCAGGCTGGAGTGCAATGGCGTGATCTGGGCTCACTGCAACCTCTGCCTCCCCGGGTTCAGGCAATTTTCCTGCCTCAGCCTCCTAAGTTGCTGGTACTGTAGGCGTGCACCACTACACCTGACTACTTTTTTTGTATTTTTAGTAGAGACAGGGTTTCACCATGTCGCCCAGGCTGGTCTTGAACTCCTGACCTCAAGTGATCCACTTGCCCTGGCCTCCCAACGTGCTGGGATTACAGGCGTGAGCCACTGCACCTGGCCTGGTCAGATTTTTTTCCACTGGACTTTACAAATGTACAGAGAGGAACAGATAAAGTGCTGGGATTAGAGGCATGAGCCACCACACTAGGCCTGGTCAGATTTCTTCCATTGGACTTTACAGATGTATAGAGAGGAACAGATGTCTTTACCTTTTTTTTTTTTTAAACAGTATCATGTTTCCTTCCCCCTCAGCTTGTTCCATGAGTTTTGTGCATGATGTTCCATAAAGTACACTCACAGATTGCTTTTACATCTAAAAGTTCTTCTGCTTTCTCTTTTAGCCGGATGCGCAGTGATGGTTTTGATGAAGAAAGTCAAAGAGACTACTGGAGGCCAAAGAATGAAATTTCTGGGACACTGGAAGATGATTTTCTTCAGGCTAAATCCTGGAACAAGAAGTTATATGATTATGAAGCTAGCATGCCAGACAGGTTTGTGATTAATTCCTGTGAGCATTAATATTTGGCCTGAGAATGTGTACTTATCAAAATTAATTGTCCCCACAAAAAACTTGGGTACAAATGTTCATACCAGCATTATTAATAATGGCCCCAAAAAATAATGGCCAAGTAATCCATGTCTGTCAACTGTTTATGAATGGGTAAACAAAATGTGATATATCCATACAATGGAATATTATTTGGCAGTAAAAGAAATGAAGTGGCCGGGCGCGGTGGCTCAAGCCTGTAATCCCAGCACTTTGGGAGGCCGAGACGGGCGGATCACAAGGTCAGGAGATCGAGACCATCCTGGCGAACACAGTGAAACCCCGTCTCTACTAAAAATACAAAAAACTAGCCGGGCGAGTGGCGGGCGCCTGTAGTCCCAGTTACTTGGGAGGCTGAGGCAGGAGAATGGCGGGAACCCGGGAGGCGGAGCTTGCAGTGAGCTGAGATCCGGCCACTGCACTCCAGCCTGGGCGACAGAGCAAGACAGACTCCGCCTCAAAAAAAAAAAAAAAAAAAAAAAAAAAGAAATGAAGTACAGATATATGTTACAACATGGATAAACCTTAAAAACATTATGCTAAGTGAGAAGAAAGAAGCCAAGTCACAAAAGACCACATATTGTATGATTCTATGTATGTACTATGTCCACACATAACTGTATGATTCCATTTATGTGGTAGGCAATTCCATAGAGACAGAAGGTAGATTAGTGATTGCCCTGGGCTGGAGGCACTACACTTTGAATTCCATGATATGTGAATGATACTTCAATAAAGTTGTTATTTAAAAAAAAATAGGCCAGGTGCAGTGGCTCACGCCTGTAATCCCAGTACTTGGGAGGCCGAGGCGGGTGGATCACGGGGTCAAGAGATTGAGACCATCCTAGCCACCATGGTGAAACCCCGTCTCTACTAAAAATACAAAAATTAGCTGTGCATGGTGGCATGAGCCTGTAGTCCCAGCTACTTGTGAGGCTGAGGCAGGGGAATTGCTTGAAACCAGGAGGTGGAGGTTGCAGTTGAGCCGAGATTGCACCACTGCACTCCAGCCTGGCAACTGAGTGAGACTCTGTCTCAAGAAAAAAAGAAAAAAAAATAATAATAGGACTGGGTGCGGTGGCTCATGCCTGTAATCCCAGCACTTTGGGAGGCCGAAGCGGGCGGATCATGAGGTCAGGAGTTCGAGACCAGCCTGGGCAACATAATGAAACCCCATCTCTACTAAAAATATAAAAATTAGCCGGGCATGATGGCACGTGCCTATAGTCCCAGCCACTCGGGAGGCTGAGGCAGGAGAATCACTTGAAACCCGGAGGCGGGGGTTGCAGTGATCTGAGATCATGCCACTGCACTCCAGCCCAGGCAACAGAGCGAGACTCCATCTCAAAAAAAAAAAAAAAAAAAAAAAAAAAAAATTGTCCCCATGTAGACAGCATGATATTATGAAGTGTTTTTGGAAAAGTGCTTCACAGCTAAAGAGCAGAGTGTAAGGTTCGTTAGTGTTTCTTAAAACAATGGCAAGTTCTCTTACAAATGGACCAAAGAATCTTGTGTGTCTGAAATGATAGTGCACAATACAGGAAATGTAGCTGTTACTGAGCTGTAATGTGGGCTTGGTTCTACCATATCTCTTTTGTGTTTATGTTTGTGTATGCATGTACTCCAAACTCTTTCTAATTTTAATTTCCAAAAATGTATGCATTGCTTTAACAATACTTGTGGTATGTCATATTACAGATGGGGTCACAGTGGTTATAAAGAGTTATACCCTGAAGAATTTGAAACAGACAGGTAAGGAAAATGGGCTTACCAAAAGAAACTAAGATAGTACAAAATCTGTATTATACATTGATTTTCTTACTTTTACAAAGAATATACTTGCCATTGAAAGTGTAGCTAGAGAAACAATAGGTGATTTAGGAGGTGATCCCTGTTTTGCCATTCTCTGGTTGATGTTTGGCATGTCTATAAGCATTTTGGTTTTTATATATAGTATTCCATACAGTAACCCAGTATGGCAGCTTAGAATTTTTACCTTCATTTTAAAGAAGAGGAAACAAAAACTCAATGAGAATATTAAAGTGTTAAAGTATATGTTAAAGTGCTGATTTAAAATTCAGATGTTAATCTCAATTTTATCTAGAATGCAAAATATTAAAATAATATCCTTTTTTTTTACATAAAAGTTTCTATTTTTTACTTTTTTATTAGTAGTGATCAGCAAGATATTACCAACGGGAAAAAAACATCTCCCCAGGTAAAGTCATCTACCCATGAATCCCGCAAACACAAGAAGTCAAAGAAATCCCACAAAAAAAAGCAGAAAAAGAGGTCACACAAAAAACAGAAGAAAAGCAAAAAGGAAGCCACAGATATAACAGCAGATTCCTCGAGTGAGTTCTCAGAAGAAACGGGGGCTTCTGGTACAAGGAAAAGGAAACAACCACATAAGCGCAAGAAAAAATCCAGGAAAAAGTCTCTCAAAAAACCTGCTTTATTCTTAGAGGCAGAAGGTGACACTTCACATTCAGATGATTCAGCATCCAGCAGTTCTGAGGAAAGTGAGGAAAGAGACACTAAGAAAACCAAAAGGAAAAAGAGAGAGAAAAAAGTCCATACCCCTGTAGCCAACAGTGAAATACAGGAGAGGACAAACAAACGCACAAATTGGAAAGTAGCTACAGATGAAAGGTCTGCTGAGAGCTCAGAGGATGACTAAATGGGAAACACTTTTGTTTTCCACATGACTGTGGATATTTACAGTTCTTACTTCTTTTGGTTTTGCCAGTGACTCTTGTTCAGCACAGGGCCTGAGGTCAGAGCTGTCTTGTGCCATCCTTATGTTCTGACAGACTTCTTGTCTTCTATTTTGGCGTTAAGCTTGATCCCCTTTTCTTGTTAAAGGGGAATCTGGTATTTTGTTATGAAGGTTTCTTGAAGAGATTATTTTTTTTGCATTAATTACGTTTAGTGTAGAGTGCATATACAGCAAATTAAAGGACCCAGAAAGCTGGATCCAATAGTGACCTGGGTATACCAATCAGAATATTGAATTTGGGGAAGTCAAGGGCTGGGATCAAGAGGTGGATTGGAACTAATGTCGTGTAGGATGGTATGACAAGGCAACACTATATTGCTCTCTGTTTATATAGCAGGTGTCACAACTGACTTGTCTTTAGCCTTGGTGCTTTGATCCTTCTGTATTTTGACCCCACAAGTGTGGTCCGGTTTACTTAATCAGGAAATGGGCCGAAGAACAAACCTTTTCTCTTCATGATAACATCCATAGACAACTTACTAGAAGGGACTAGTTTTCACAAACTTCCCTGCTGGACGGGGCAGATAGCTATACTTAGTATACGCCTAAACGTGGTTAATTGGGTAGTAAATGGTTTTCTAGTTCCATTGCTGTATATTTGCCTAAATGGACTTGTGTTCAAATTATTTCTTCAGTTGTCATAGATAACCCTCTACCAAATGGGGAAGATTTAGGAAATAATCATGTTGTCTAATGGTACTCTGGATTCAGGGCAGCAACTGCCATTTAAATGTTGTCTTGTTTATTTCTAAATCTGTTAATGAAGTTTAGGTTTTCCCTGAAACTAAGTTGAATTATTTTCCAAAACGAAACAGACTTCTCAGGGACATATCCACTTCTTCCCAGTCTGCCTTTGGATTAAAGCACCAAGCAGAGACCACATTATTTCCCTCGCTATACTGTGATCCTTAGTATGTTCAATTCTTAGGAAACCGAAATATCACCGAAAGAAGGCTGGCAGAACACAAGTGAATTTTATCACTATGGGAAGAAAGATCAAGTGACATATTGTTATTTTTTCCTGGTTGTCACTTAATGGGCTGAGTAAAAAGCTTGAAAACTCAGACTTTTGGTCTTGGTTCTGCCATTCATTGGTTATGAGGAGGCCCAGAGCAGGTAAGTTCACCTTCCTGGCCTTACTTTCCTGATATGTAATACAGAATTACTTCACAGTAGCATGACAGTATAAGACACCAGCAGTAGATACAACTATGATGACATTCCATGAGTTGGTATTTTTAGTTCTAACTGCTAAATTTGTTTCTTTACGGGACAGATTTCTAATAAAGTGCTTGGTCTTGAAATACATGGTTGGACAGAGGTGCCCTATCCCTTAACTATGAGCAGGTGCTACCTTTTGGGATATTTATTTGAAATTTTAATACTTTGGTACTCAATTGTCAATGTTCCATGGTGTGTATTTTTATTTTTGGGATTAGTGGGGGCCTAAAGGGAGAGGAATAGTCTCTTAATTACTACCTCTTAACCTAAAGCAATTATTTTGTTCCTGGAGCAAGTTAAATCTTTGTTGGAAGGAGCTTTGACCATATATTTTTTAGCATGCATTGTTTTTGTGCCCTGAAAGTACTAGTTTTAAGCACAGACTCAGGAAAATGGGCCGGTATAACAGGCCATCTCTAGGAAATTAGCTCTATTTGGGTCCTGACCTTCCGTTCCTGCCAAGCTAGCAGGCTTGCTCTTTCCCAAGGAATACACATCTTGCCTTTTTTTTTTTTTTGCCATGTTTACCTTTTCTTGGTCATGTATAAGCAATAAAGCTGTTTTTTGTTCTTCACCTTTCTTAACCCCAAACTTTCTTCTATGCCTTAGGCTTTGATGGTTCTTCCAACCCCCTTAATATGGCTTAGGGTGGTTTTGCAAAAACCTACAATCCCCCATTTGCACTACTGGCCATGGAACATTTATTTCTAGTGTTCCTGCCAATCAGAGATCTCTATATTAAATTCTAAAATGGGATTAAAAGAAGAGTTGGAGAATTCACACTTATTGAGTAACTGATGTGATAACAACCTGGAATTTCTGAATTCCAAATAAATAAATTTCACTCTTTGAACATTTCATCTTTTACTTTTTAGCACCAACAGACTTGATAACAGCCTGATGCTGATCTTGACAATGGGTTGACAGCCTTCCCCCACAGGCCCTTAAGTCTGCTTAATAACAAGTCCTTTGCTTCTGTCATTCTCCTGGGGGATGGCCTACTGCCCTCCTTTCTGTACAATCTGGGCAAACCGACTGGTGATGGCAAGAGTGGTGTCAATGAAGCGGTCTACACAGCTGGAGAGACAATTTTCAGTGCGAGAGTCTAGGCGATTCCCTGGCTTCTCCACACATTTATCCCAACATAACTCCATGAAGTGATGCACCTAAAAGGAAAGAAAAATAGTAATCATTTGGGTCTGCAGATAGGCCTAACTCTTGTTTATTAACTTCTCACTTTTTGACACGTGACAAAACCATTCTTGAAATCAACCACAGAGTCACTTCGGGCTTTTCTCTTTCTTCATTTCCTATTTAGTCACCAATATTGATCCAGATCCTCATCCCTACAGATTGTACATTCTCAGGTAGGACTAATAACCTGTTATATTCCCCAAAGTAGCTAGCACCAGTGTGAACAAACTAGGGAACCAATTAATTTCCCCAAACTATTGCACTCATTCCAAACCTATCCCCTAGACAAGGTAATTCTTCCATTAACCTTTTGGGGGTTATGGATCCACTCCCCAGAAAAATGCACATACAGGCACAGAAATTATGTGCACTTTCATTTGAATGTTCAGGGCCCAAAGATTTCTAGCCAGGGTTCTTGCTGGTCATCCTCCAAGCACCCTCTTCCTCCCACCCGAAAGGAAAAAAAATAACCCAAGAGCTTACTATTTTTGAGGCTGGGTACTAAGAAATCAGTTCTCTCTAAGGTTCTCAAGGATAGCTGTCATCACCTCCCATTAAAGAGGCGTGATTATGTAGTCCAAGGTCATGTAGCCAGCAAGAAGTCAGGCCAGGTTACAACCATGTCCGAAGGGCTCCAAACCCTTGTTCTAAATCCATAGTCTACAGCGACTACTTCAGAGTCCACCTTCCTCCAATAATGTTCTAGTCGTTTTCAAATACAGTGTCGCATATGGTCCTCACAATTCAGTGAGGCAGTGGGGTGACGGCGAAACCAAAACCCACAGTGGATTACTATCTTTTCTACGGGCACGTGGCCTGCAAGGAGCAGAGGGAGGATGAGAACCCAGATCTTTTGAATGCCAGCCCAGTCATATCGCCGGCTAACTAGGCTCCCATACCCTTGTGTCGCCCAAATCTTCTTCCCTGCTTTATACCTTTTCTTTTCTCCACGCTACGCTTACATAGCCGGCACCTGAGCACTACCAGTCACCAGGGACAGGAGAGCCATGACTTGTCTTTTGTGAGGGGAATGGGATGCAGCCGGGATCGAGCACCAGTGAGCCGCCAGTGTACAGACCTGCGAGCGTGCACAGGACCAGCAAGGAAGGTGAAACTTCCTTTCCCTTCACCCTCCCCGCCCCCGCACCTGTGCAGTAAACTGCGCCTTCTGCTGTTCGGCGGCCACCAGGCGCTGCAACTCAGCTTCATCGGCTTCACCCAGCTCCGCCATCGTTCACCTCAGGCTCGCCACTTTCCGACAACCGTGTTTGCGCAAGCGCGACGGGGGTGCCCCGCCTATCGACTTCCGGTTCTCCCAGCATTTTCCTCCTCCCTGTTTTCTTTCGTCATCGTGGGTGGGAATTGTCGCCTAAGTGCTTCCGGGTTGGTGGATGACCTTGAGCCCTCAGGAACGAGATGGCGGTTGTCTGGAGGCTGAGTGCCCTTTGCGGTGCCCAAGGAGGCCGAGGTGAGGGGTCCTGGCACCCTGAGGTGCTTAGCACAGCCTCCAGCCAGGGAAGGGGATGGAAGTGAGGACTCATCTGCCGGGTGGGAGATCTCTTGAGGAAAAGAAAATCCCGAAATCACAGCAATGACCACTGTAGTCTAGGGGTCCAGATGTTTACCCAAACGTGTATTTCACTTGCTGTGAGCTGAGTTGACGGAATAATCACGAAGAGCGCTTGCTCTAGAAGTTGCAGTCCTGATGCAGTCCACATAGGAGTTCTGTTTTCTCCCCGTTCACTATGCCTAGAATGCTCCCCACTGGCTCCTACCCTGAATCGGAAAAGAGGGTTAGGCGCTTGCCCGTTTCTTCTGGAGTTGGTGTGTTTGGGTGTGGGAGTGGAGGGGGGGATCAGTTCGAAAATCATTTAACCTGGGTATTTGTGCTACCGCAGGCACTGTAGTAATGCTAGGATACAAATGTAAAGGAAAACGTAGTTCCCGCCCTCAAAGAGCTTTCATTCTGATGAGGAAAACACTGTCGTAGTAGTCCAGGCAAGATGAGGTCCTGAACTAGAAAAGTAGCACAAAGAAAAGAAGATTGTTTCAAGAAATGTTAAAGAGATATGCCAATAGGATTTGGCGATTGAATTTAGGGGAAAAGTCTCTCATGACTTCCAGATTACTGAGTTAGGTTAAAGAATGCCTGAGGTGTCATTAAATAAAGTAGGGAACATGCAGATGTTCCCTAGTCTTAACTTCAGAGTAATCCCAGTGAAATAGATGCTATCTTCATTTTACAGATGAGATGGTATTCCCTATTTAGGGTTAAGTAGCTTACCTATGGTCATTTAGAAAGTTTGTGAGTCCTGTTAAAGGAGGCGTTCTTATGATCATCCTAATGACTCTTTCCTCAGCTCTGTTGCTGCGAACCCCAGTGGTCAGACCTGCTCATATCTCAGCATTTCTTCAGGACCGACCTATCCCAGAATGGTGTGGAGTGCAGCACATTCACTTGTCACCCAGCCACCATTGTATGTTCTCTCCATCGCTGCTGCTTTCTGGGCTCTAGCCATCTTTACCTTCACTAATTGTCATGCCTTGAGCAGGACTTCCTACCTGTAGGGGGGACTCTTGTGTCCAACTCTGTCAAATGAAGCCTAGTTTACACCTTTGGGCAGACTAGTGCCATTACTGTTGAATGATGCCATTTATAATCATAGAAGACCTTCTAGCCTAAGTCTTTAAAATTTTTTTCTTTTTTTTTTGAGACAGAGTCTCGCTGTGTTGTGCAGGCTGGAGTGCAGTGGCGTGATCTTGGCTCACTGCAACCTCCGCCTTCTGAGTTCAAGCAATTCTTCTGCCACTGCCTCCCGAGTAGCTGGGATTACAGGTGCCCACCACCACACCCAGCTAAGTTTTGTACTTTTAGTAGAGATGGGTTTCACCATGTTGGCTGGGCTGGTCTCAAACTCCTGACTTCCTCAAACTCCTGACCTCAGGTGATCTGCCCACCTCGGCCTCCCAAAGTGCTGGGATTGCAGTTGTGAGCCACCCACTCACAGCCCACTAACTTACATTCATAAGGTAATTTGTTCACTTCACTGAACCAAGACTGCCTTAATTCTGTAGCAATAGAGCAATTCTGTATTTTATCCATCTTCTTGGATCTGTCTTCTAATCAATATGTAGGCATTGCGATACCCTTTTGCTAAAATACTTCAAAAAACAGAGATAAAGACTCAAAAAACAAAGATAGCTTCTCTCTTAACTACTATTTTAAAATTTTACTTCCTTTGTACTCAGAGTTATATCCTATATGTATACTCTCTGTCAGTTTGGGTTACTGTGTGGCATATGTTGAACATGGAAGATGTGTTTCTCACATCGACTTTTATGAATCTGGTCCTTTCTGTAGCTGGTTCCAAGGCTGCGTCTCTCCACTGGACTAGCGAGAGGGTTGTCAGTGTTTTGCTCCTGGGTCTGCTTCCGGCTGCTTATTTGAATCCTTGCTCTGCGATGGACTATTCCCTGGCTGCAGCCCTCACTCTTCATGGTCACTGGCAAGTATAGCAATTCCAAGTATAGTTGTCTGCTCATTTTGTTTGCTGTGAGCTTGTCTTATGTATTATATATGAGAGAGAAGTTAATTGAAATGCTCTAAATTTGTTGAAAACTTTAAAATATATAAAAAATACGTATATGCCTAGATTTATTTATTTATTTATTTTTTTAATTTATTCTTTTTGAGACGGAGTCTCACTCTGTCGCCCAGGCTGGAGTGCAGTGGCCGGATCTTAGCTCACTGCAAGCTCCGCCTCCCGGGTTCACGCCATTCTCCCGCCTCAGCCTCCCGAGTAGCTGGGACTACAGGTGCCCGCCACCTCGCCCGGCTAGTTTTTTGTATTTTTTAGTAGAGACGGGGTTTCACCATGTTAGCCAGGATGGTCTCAATCTCCTGACCTCGTGATCCGCCCGTCTCGGCCTCCCAAAGTGCTGGGATTACAGGCTTGAGCCGCCGCGCCCAGCTATGCCTAGATTTATATATCCACCTGCCTAATCAACGTCTTTCAATTCGATTTCCATATCTAATAGCATTTTGAATGTAGCCTGTCAAACTGAGTTTCTGATCTCCCCTAATCTGTTCCTCCTGCACTCTTGCCCATCTGAATTAATGGCATTTCCAGTTTTCTCTTTGTTCAAGTCTAAACCTGGTAAGCTCCAAACCTGGTCATTATCCTTGACTCTAGTAGTAGTCTCCTAACTGGTCCCCATTTGTGTCCATTCCCAACACAGCAGACCCAGTGATCCTGTTAAAATGTTAAGTTGGAATAAGACATTCCTCTTCTCAAAACCCTATTTTGTCTCTTCATGTTACTCAAAGTCAGAATTCTTAGAGTTGTCTGCCGGACTCTACATGATTGAACCCCCCTGTTTCTTCCCTCATTTTTAGCTGCTCTCTCTCATTCACACGGGCTTCCTTGAGATTCCTTGAACATGCCAGGGACATTCCAGGTCTCAGGGCTTCTCTTACTGCTTCTGCCTGAAACTCTTTTTCTAGCTATACACTTGGCTTGTTCCTTCATCTCCTTCTGGTCTTGAATGTCATTCTCTCAACAAAGCCTTCCCTAACCACTTATTAAAAATTACAGTTTCTGTCCTACCATTCCTTATCTCTCTTGCTTGTTTTATTTTTCTCAATAGCACTTACTACCTTCTAATATACTACATCATCTGTTTATTATTTTGTATAGTAATTGCTTCTTTGCATTTTTTTATCACCCAAATGTATGTCCCTAAATAGTATAGTTTATTCTTGCCTCTTAATAAAAAGATATATGTGGGTGGGTTATTTTGTTGTTTTTACTGTGTTTGTTTGCTGTTGTGCCTCCAGAACATAGAACTACTGTCTGGTACCTGACATATAACACTCAGTAAATACTTGCTGAATGAATGAGTATGCAGCGTCTGTTTGTTTGTTTATTTATTTATTTATTTTTGAGACAAAGTCTCGCTCTGTCACCCAGGTTGGAGTGCAATGGCATGATCTCAGCTCACCGCAACCTCCGCCTCCCAGGTTCAAGCGATTCTCCCTACCTCAGCCACCCGAGTAGCTGGGATTACAGGCGCGTGCCACCAGACCCGACTAATTTTTTTGTATTTTTAGTAGAAACAGGGTTTCGCCGTGTTGGCCAGGCTGGTCTGGAATGCCTGACCTCAGGTGATCCGCCTGCCTCGTTCTCCCAAAGTGCTTGGATTACAGGCATGAGCCACTGAGCCCGGCCTATTTATTTTTTGAGACAGGGTCTCCCTTTGTCATCCAGGCTGCAGTGCAGTGGCATGATCTCGGCTCACTGCAACCTCTTCCTCCTGGTTCAAGTGATTCTCCTGCCACAGCCTCCTGAATAGCTGGGATTACAGGCACACACTACCATGCCCAGCTAATTTTTGTATTTTTACTAGAGATGGGTTTTGCCATGTTGGCTAGGCTCATCTCGAATTCCTGACCTCAAGTAATCCACCTGCTTCAGCCTCCTAAAGTGTTGGGATTACAGGCGTGAGCCACCACGTCTGGCCCAGCTTTTGTTTATTTTATCTGGTATAGTTTGTATGACTTTCTGTGTTATTGAACCTTCTAAAATGAGGGTAAACAACTCAAGGTTGGGTTCCTTGAGTTGTTCTTTTTAAGTTTTGCAGGAACAATATGTTGTCATTGTGGGGAGTATGGAGGCGCTTTCGGATTGTTGAAACTGGAAGTACTTTGGAGAGTATCTTAACCAACTCTTTTATTTTACAAATGTGGCAACTAAGACTCAGGGAGGTTAAGTGACTTGTCAGAATCATTTTCTTTTTTTTTTTTTTTTGAGACTGAGTCTCGCTCTGTCGCCCAGGCTGGAGTGCAGTGGCCGGATCTCAGCTCACTGCAAGCTCCGCCTCCCGGGTTTACGCCATTCTCCTGCCTCAGCCTCCCAAGTAGCTGGGACTACAGACGCCCACCAACTCACCTAGCTAGTTTTTTGTATTTTTTTTAGTAGAGACAGGGTTTCACCGTGTTAGCCAGGATGGTCTCAATCTCCTGACCTCGTGATCCGCCCATCTCGGCCTCCCAAAGTGCTGGGATTACAGGCTTGAGCCACTGCGCCTGGCCTAGAATCATTTTCTAGCTAGTGTTAAAGGTTTTTTTTTTTTTTCTTGAGATGGAGTCTCACTCTCACCCAGGCTGGAGTGCAGTGGTGCGATCTTGGCTCACTGCAACCTCTGCCTCCTGGGTTCAAGCAATTCTCATGCCTCAGCCTCCCAAGTAGCTGGGATTACAGGCACGTACCAACACACCTAGCTCGGTTTTGTATTTTTAGTCGAGACGGGGTTTCACCATGTTGGCCAGACTGGTCTTGGACTCCTGACCTCAAGTGATCCTCCCACCTTGACTTGCCAAAGGGCTGGGATTATAGGCATGAACTGCCATGCCCAGCCTAAAGGGGTTTTAATTATCTAGTTTTGTAGGACTGGTTAGGAGAATGAGTTGTTGTTGTTGTTGATGTTGTTTTTTAACCACATAGACCTTTCCAAATAAAAGATTCCAGTTGCATATGAAATATTAGATCACAAGTGTAGTAAGTAATATTTCTCTAACATGTGATCCATCTTGAAGGAGCTGTCTATAATTGTGCTCCACTTCCTCAACGCTGAGTCTCTTTTAACCTGTATTAATTAGGGTCTTATCCCAACTATATAACATAGGTTATTCTTACCAAGGGCACTGAAGGCCTTCATCTTTCCAAATCCGGTTGTCTATTCTCTGTCCTCCACTTGCTTGAAGTCTCAGCAGCCTTCAACTCAATTAATTCTCCCCGTAAGTCACTTTTCTTTGGCTTTCCAGATGCATAGAAGTCTCCTCTGCCAAATCCTTCTCCTTGTCTGACCTCGAGATGACAAAATCTCCAGGGCTGAGTCATGGCCTTCTTAATGTCTCCATCTGTACCCTCTTTCTAGGTGAGCTCAGATCTGACCTCTTTTTCTGAGCTGCAGACTTATTTATCTCATTGTCTAATTGACATCCACTCGGATGTCTGATAGTTATCCCAGATCTAACATTGGCCAAATCACTCTTTTTTTCCCCAAATCTCCCTTGATTTCTCCTTTAAAGCCCCCTTCTCAGTTAAAGCTATGCTCAAGCTAAAATTCTTAGGAGTCATTCTACATACTTCTTTTTGTTCTTACCCCACATCTATTCCATAAGTTCTGTTCTTTCTTTAAAAAATAGTCTGAATCGGCCAGGTGCGGTGGCTCATGCCTGTAATCCTAGCACTTTGGGAGGCCAAGGCGGGCGGATCACACGAGGTCAGGAATTCGAGACCAGCCTGGCCAGTATGGTGAAACCCTGTCTCTACTAATAATACAAAAATTAAGCTGGGCGTGGTGGCACCTGCCTGTAGTCCCAGCTACTCGGGAGACTGAGGCAGAAGAATCACTGGAACCCAGGAGGCGGAGGTTGCAGTGAGCTGATACTGCGCCACTGCATTCCAGCCTGGGCAACAGAGTGAGACTCTGTCTCAAAAAAACAAAACTCTGAATCAGGGTGGGGGGGAAGGGGAGGGAGAGCATTAGGATAAATACCTATTGCATGCAGAGCTTAAAACCTAGATGACACGTTGATAGGTGCAGCAAACTACCATGGCACATGTGTACCTGTGTAACAAACCTGCACGTTCAGCACATGTATCCAAGAACTTAAAGTAAAAGAAAAAAAAAAGAAAATAGACATTATTAGAAAAAAAAAATAGTCTGAATTGTCACTTTACACCCTGTCACCAGCCTAGGTTAAGCCAACAGTCTCACCTAGGCTACTTCAGTTGCCTTCTAACTAGTTTCCTGTTCACCTTTTACTCTGGTCCCCCACCCACACTGTTCATTCATCATACTACAGCAATAGTGACCTTTTAAAACGTAAAATTATATTCCTCCAAAGCGGATATACAGATGGCCAATAAGCACATGAGAAATTGCTCAGCATCATTTGTCATTAGAGAAATGCAAATCAAAACCACAATGAGATACCACCTCACACCCCATTAGGATGGCTGTAATAAAAGATGGACAGTTGTAAGTGGTGCTGAGGCCTTGGAAAATTGGAACCCTCGTGGTTCTGCTGGGAATATAAAACGTTTCAGTCACTTTGGAAAACATTCTGGCAGTTACAAAGTTAACCTTAGAGTTACCATAGACTTGGCAATCTACTTTTAGGTGTATACCCAAGAGAATTGAAAACGTGTCCACACAAAGAACTTGTATAGAGGCCGGGCGCGGTGGCTCAAGCCTGTAATCCCAGCACTTTGGGAGGCTGAGACGAGCGGATCACGAGGTCAGGAGATCGAGACCATCCTGGCTAACACGGTGAAACCCCGTCTCTACTAAAGAAATACAAAAAACTAGCCGGCGGGGTGGCGGGCGCCTGTAGTCCCAGCTACTCGGGAGGCTGAGGCAGGAGAATGGCAGGAACCCGGGAGGCGGAGCTTGCAGTGAGCTGAGATCCGGCCACTGCACTCCAGCCCGTGCGACAGAGCGAGACTCCGTCTCAAAAAAAAAAAAAAAAAAAAGAACTTGTATAGGAATGTTCATAGCAGCATTATTCATAATAGCCAAAGAGTGGAAACAATCCAAATGTCTGTCAGTGGATGAATAGCTAAACAAAATATGGTGTATTCATATAATAGAATATTTTTCAGCCATACAAAGGAATGATGTATTGATAAATGCTATGACAGTGGATGAACATTGAAAACATTATGATAAGTTGACACAAAGGCCATATATTGTATGGCCATTTTTTTTTTTTTTTTTTTGAGATGGAGTTTTCCTCTTGTTATTCAGGCTGGAGTGCAATGGTGTGATCTTGGCTTGGCATGATCTCGGCTCACCGCAACCTCTGCCTCTCGGGTTTAAGCGATTCTTCTGCCTCAGCCTCCCGAGTAGTTGGGGTTATAGGCATGCGCCACCACGCCCGGCTAATTTCGTATTTTTTTGTAGAGACAGGGTTTCTCCTTGTTGGTCATGCTGGTCTCGAACTCCCAACCTCAGGTGATCCGCCTGCCTCACCCTCCCAAAGTGCTGGGATTATAGGTGTGAGCCACCACGCCCAGCCGTGTATGGGTTCTTTTATATGAAATGTCCAGAATAGGCAAATCTATAGAGACAGAAAGTAAATTTGTAGTTGGGCAGTGGGCTAATAGGTAGAGGGTTTCTATTTGGGGTAATGAGAATGTTCTGGAATTAATGATGATTGCACAACTCAATATACTAAAAAACCACTGGATTGTATACTAAAAAGGGTGAATTTTTTATGGCATTTGACTTAGATTTCAATAAAACTGTTATAGAAATGGTAAAATTAGGTCACTCCTTACCTACATCACTCCCTGCTTAAAACATATCAGTGGTTTCCTATTATATTTCATATAAAATTCAGATTCCTTATCATGACCTTCAAGACCCTATGCAACTGGCCCCTGCCTTCCTCTGATCTCTGCTTCACCCGTGTGCTCCAGCCACACAAATCTTACTATTCATTAGAGATGCCACTTTTGTTTGGGTGTTCTCATTCATGCCTTCCTTTCTAAAGTGTTTCTTCATAGTATATATATGTTTATTTTTTCCTTCTCATTCACTAGCATATTCCATAAAGGCAGGGATGCTATCTCACTTACTATACTCCCAACATTTATGACAGATTCTGGCACATAATATCTACTTAATAAATTCTTTTTGAATTAATTAAAAATACTGTAGGGTTTTGGTTATTTTTAGTTATTGAGGTGAGAGGATCACTTGCAGCCAAGAGTTCAAGACCAGCCTGGGCATCATAGTGAGACCGCATCTCTAAAGAAAGAAAAACAGACCAGGAGCAGTGGCTCATGCCTGTAATCCCAACACTTTGGGAGGCTGAGGCGGGCGAATCACAAGGTCAGGAGTTCCAGACCAGCCTGGCCAATATGGTGAAACTCTGTCTCTACTAAAAATACAAAAATTAGCTGGGTGTGGTGGTAGGTGCCTGTAGTCCCAGCTACTTGGGAGGCTGAGGCAGGAGAATCGCTTGAACCCGGGAGGCAGAGGTTGCAGTGAGCCAAGATCGTGCCACTGCACTCCAGCCTGGGCAACAGAGCGAGACTCTGTCTCAATAAATAAATAAATAAATAAATAAATAAATAAATAAATAAATAAAAAACAATTAGCCGGGCATGGAGTCCCAGCTACTTGGCAGGCTGAGGCGGGAAGATCACTTGAGCTCAGGAGTTCGAGGCTGTAGTGAGCTATGATCAGGCCACTGCACTCTAGCATGGGCAACAGAGTAAGATTTTGTCTCTAAATAAAAGATTCACTAGAAATAGACTTACTGACATACACACACAAAAGGCTATACAGAATCCCCTAAAGAAGCAAACAGTGCACTGGAGTGGCAGATGGATGGCAGTGACAGCAGAGTGGCAAATGGAGACATTGCATTTGAACTTGACAGATTGATTTTTTGCAGCCAAGTTATCTGTGTAGTCTCCTAGTTTCACTGTGATTTTTCATTGATGTTATGATTTTTTTCTTTTTCTTTAGGGGCCTTGGACAAGTTGTTACTGACTATGTTCATGGGGATGCCTCGCAGAAAGCTGCCAAGGCAGGGCTTTTGGCACTTTCAGCTTTAACCTTTGCTGGGCTTTGCTATTTCAACTATCACGACGTGGGCATCTGCAAAGCTGTTGCCATGCTGTGGAAGCTCTGACCTTTTTGACTTCATACTTTGAAGAATTGATGTATGCCTCTTTGCCTCTGCTTTGTCATGCCATTCAGCTCACAGTAAGGAAGAAATAACAGATAAGTCCATTTGTGGACAGCCTTTTTCTCTTAATAATCTTAATCTTAAGATTATTTTCAGAATTTAATCTTTGAGGAAAAGGTTTGAGAGGAATTGTGTCTAAGAAATTGTGAGACTGAGTTCTGTATTCTGGTGAGTTAATGGGGTTGCCTCCCAGCTTCTCATAAGACTCACAGTATAACTAAACATGATATATGAGCTTTTGCCTTTTAATTTATCAATCTCTTGAAGATAATCCAGCTTTATTACTATTAGTATATGATCAAGCTTCCATATTTGCACTGGGAATAATGGACAAAGGGAAATACTCATAATTCATGAATAAAAACTTTGCAGAAAATTAGACAGTGTTTAATTTTTGAAAACTTCCCTCTCTAGTCAGTAGATACCACCTACTGATGGTTACATATACTAGGGAAATTTTAAAATTAGGAAATGCTGACATCTCACATTATAAATTTCTAAATCCTAGGAAGAAATGCTTGGAGTGCTTCTGAGTATAGAGAAGTTCCATTTAAGGGCAAGTTTCCCCTTGTAGAGGTATCAAAATATTTCCAATTCTAAACTGAGATTTAATTCTCAAATGTGTTCTACTTGTTCTAAAACAAATATAAAACTATAAGTAATAAATTGTTATTTTCGCACAATGGGAATCTCTAATGTGAAAATGTATTCTATGAAGATAATTTTTTTTAAAATAAAATGTTGTATAATAAAAATGTCTTCTCCGCTTTTATATGTTAGCTATCAGTAGTTTTATTCATTAGAATTTGGTGTCTGTTGCATCCACAGCATGATTACAAAATTGTGTGTTTAAATTTCCTTCTGGGTAGCTTAGCAGTTAGGTAAATCAGACACAAAGTACTGGAAAACAAAAAGGACTTAGATATAATAGGCAGAAATATACCAAGTGTAAGTAGTTTGGTGTAAATAGAGTATAAGATTTAGTATTTAAGTAGGAATAAGAACTATGTCTAGATTATGGTGTTCTGTGAGTACCAGCTTTTGGAATTCAGATTATATTCTATGTGTATTTAGTCTGGTCTAAGTGTTGAGTGTAAGGCATGATGCTTTCTTCTAGCAATATGGAGTAACTGGGACTGAGCACATTTCACTCACCAAGGACCTTAATGGGAAGCTGAGGCAAAGGAAGTGTATGTGTTCATGAATGTGTACTAGGGGTTAAAGACATGCTCTCCTTAATGTGCCTGTGGTCTTGTAGGAGACTCAAGTGTGCATTAGGGTTTAGGAAGAGGTGATTAATTCTGTTTTGGGGTGGGTAAAAGGTTTCAAAAGGGGGTGATGCCTGAATAGCAGTGGCACACCAACAGATAATGGTGGTGGGACCAGTCCACCCTGGTGGGAGAGAATATATAAACAATATTCTGACATTGTTTAGAATTACTGGTGCTTGATGATGAGAAAAAACAAATGAACTAAAAGTCAATTTTATTGTTTTAAAATTCTCTATAGACAATGGATCCCCTCCCTACCTTGTAGTATCATTCCTTCCCCTCCCCCAGCCCTCAGTATACCGCTGCTGTAGAGTGGAGTGATGAAATGGAATCTTCCATAAAGTCAAAATGGGGATGGCAGTGACGCTGGATAATATGGGAATCCTGTAGCTATCTCCATCAGATCCTAGATGTAGAAGGCTATAGTGCTAATAAGCTTCATTAGATGGTGAACGGAGAAGTTGGAGTGGAGGCTGCTGCCACTCCATTCCTGCCCCATGTCCCAGCTGGTTTGGTCACTAGGATGGAGCTGAGCTGCCTTTGGGAAATCAGTAGGTTGCTATGAGCTGCTGGAAAATGAGGCAAGATTCCAGAATCTTGTAGCTCATGCCTGTAATCCCAGCACTTTGGAAGGCTGAGGCAGTAGGATTGCTTGAGGCCAGGAGTTTAAAACCAGCATGGGCAATAAAGCAAGATCCTGTCTCTACAAAAATACAATAAAACAAAAAAAAAACATTAGCCAGGCATTAGCAGTGGCATGTGCCTGTAGTTCTAGCTACTTGGGAGGCCAAGGTGGGAGAACTGTTTGAGCCCTGAAATTTGAGGTTACAATGAGCTATGATCACACCACTGTACTCCAGCTTAGGTGACAGCGAGACCTTGTCTCTTTTTAAAAAAAAAAAAAAAGCCAAGGGCTAACAGTAATAGCAGTTTCTGATGGTAAGCAGGACATGATCAGAACTGTGCTTTAGAAATAATTTAGGTACCATTAGGTGGGTTAATAAGCTAGAGGCAGAAGGACATGTGAGGGGATAGAGAAAGAATAAAGGCTGAACTTTGAGAGTAGCAGTGGAGGTAGGAGTCAATCTCCAAAGGTATTGTAGAAGTCAAAAACATTCATTCATTTGGTAGATACTAAGTACCTCATGTTATCAGCACTGTGCCAGGTACTGTGGATAAAGATAAAATTTTACCTGTCTTTGAAGGGAATTCATAGTCTAATTGGGGCAACAGTAGAATGACTGCAATATGGTGTAGTAAGTGCAGTAATGGTGAAGTACATCATGTGCTGTGATGTAACAAAGGGTGCAGTAAGGATTTGCCTGCAAGTTTCCTGGAAGAGAAGATTTGTAACCTGGGTTTTGAAAGATAAGGAGCTGACAGTGGCAGGGGAAACTGGGGTGAGGTGTAGGGTTGACTGGAGGATGGCAGATCAAGCAAAGGATGATACGTAATTTGGTATGACCCAGCAGAGGGAGGGACTGATTGCAGAGGACCTTGTATGCCATGATAAGTAATTGAAACTTTATTTTTATTTTTATTTTTTATTTTTTGAGACAGGGTCTGGCTCTGTGGCCCAGGCTGGAATGTAGTGGCATGATCTTGGCTCACTGCAACCTCTGTCTCCTGTACTCAAGACATCCTTCCACCTCAGCCTCTTGAGTAGCTGGAACTACAGGCACATGCCACCATCGCTGGCTAATTTTTGTATTTTTTGTAGAGATGGGGTCTTGCTCTGTTTGCCCAGGCTGGTCTCGAACTCCTGGCCTCAAGTGATTCACCCACCTCGGCCTCCCAAAGGGCTGGGATTTCAGGCGTGAGCCACTGTGCCAGGCCTGAGACTTTATCTTGACAGCAATAAGGCGTCACTGAAGACTTAATATGCAAACGGCATGATCCGATTTTTATTTTAAATAGGTTTTGCTGACAGCTATGTAAAGAATGGATTTGCGGGAGGTAAGCATGGAAACAGATTATTTTAGTGACCCAGAAAAGAAATAATGAATTGTGAAGGCAATTGTAGGTAGAATGAAGGAGAGAACAAATGTAAGAGATATTTAGAACTTAGAATCAATGAAAGTTATACTAAGATGTGAAAGCTTGAGGGAGGAAGGAGCCTTTGCTCAATTTTTTGTTGTAAATAGGTGGATGGGAAGTAGTGCCATTAAAGAAAAATGTTGAAGGAAAATTAGATACGGTAGTGGAATCAGTAACTACTGAAGTTTTGGATTTGTGAGACAGCTAGGAAGAAATAGAATTTGTAGACTTCCATTTTTTTGGCAATATGGCAGACTCAATTTTAGAAAGTATTTACTTTCTAAAATTATATATAATAATATAATATGAAGCCTGTTAGAATGTTAAATAAGAACACCTTTAAAAATATTTCATTTGTTTATTTGGGACGGACTTTCGCTCTTGTTGCCCAGGCTGGAGTGCAATGGCGTGATCTCGGCTCACTGCAGCCTCCGCCTCCCGGGTTCAAGAGGTTCTCCTGCCTCAGCCTCCCAAGTAGCTGGGATTACAGGTGCCCACAACCACACCCAGCTAATTTTTGTACTTTTAGTAGAGACGGGATTTCAGCTATGTTGGCCAGGCTGGTCTCAAACTCGCAACCTCAGGTGATCCGCCCACTGTGGCCTCCCAAAGTGCTAGGATTACAGGCCACCGCACCCAGCCAAAATGTATTATTTAGTTTGCAAAAAGAAATCCTCTGGAGCCTTAGCAAAGTAAGTCTACAGTTAAGGAGGTAAGCAAGTGCTTAGGGTATCAGTTACCCCAAGAGCATCTACTAAGCCCAGGTGACCCAGAGTTCTAGTCGTCATCTTCTTAATATACATATATTTTTTGAGACGGAGTCTCGCTCTGTCGCCCAGGGTGGAGTGCAATGGCGCGATCTTGGCTCAATGCAACCTCTGCCTCCCAGGTTCACGCCATTCTCCCACCTCAGCCTCTGGAGTAGCTGGTACTACAGGCGCCTGCCACCATGCCTGGCTAATTTTGTTTTTGTATTTTTAGTAGAGATGGGGTTTCACCATGTTGGCCAGGATGGTCTTGACCTCCTGACCTCATGATCCACCCGCCTTGGCCTCCCAAAGTGCTGGGAATACAGGCATGAGCCACTGTGCCCAGCACTTATTATTATCATTATTTTGAGACAGAATCACGCTCTGTTGTCCAGGTTGGAGTGCAGTGGCATGATCAAACTCACTGCAGCCTTGATCTGTGCTCCAGTGATCCACCTCAGCCTCCTGAGAGTAGCTGGGATTACAGACTTGTACCACCATGCCTGGCTAATTTTTTTGATTTTTAGTAGAGATGAGGTCTCACTGTGTTGCCCAGGCTGGTCTCAAACTCCTGAGCTCAAGTAATCCACCTGCCTTTGCCTCCCAAAGTGCTTGCATTATATGCCTGACCCACTGTGCCTGGCCAGATTCTAGTTTTAAGAAGGTGGCACATAGGCCAGGAGCAAAGCTTTGGGCTCAAACCAGGGAGTTAGAATGAAGATTCCCCTAAACCAGGAACCATAAAGAGTTTTACCCTCAGAGAAAGGGTGAATTAGAAAAAAATGATATTTGGCCGGTCGCAGTGGCTCACACCTGTAAATCCCAGCATTTCGGGAGGCCGAGGTGGGCAGATCACCTGAGGTCGGGAGTTCGAGACCATCCTGACCAACATAGAGAAACCCTGTCTCTACTAAAAATACAAAAAAAAGAAAAACATTAGCCGGTCATGGTGGTGGGTGCCTGTAGTCCCAGCTACTCAGGAGGCTGAGGCAGGAGAATCGCTCGAACCTGGGAGGCAGAGGTTGCACCATTGCACTCCAGCCTGGGCAACAAGAGTGAAACTCCATACCCCACAAAAAGAAAAAATGATATTTACCTGAGAAAGGAGAGAGCAGAGCAGTGTGTGTATCTTGCCTTGGCTCAGGTTGGAGAAAAGAGTCTCTTCTGAGAATATATGGCTAAGAGCCAGTCATGCCAGTTTGGAGTCTGAGTTCAAGTTATCTGCATATCTAAAAAGGTTACATGCTGCAAATTTAACTTTGACCTAGGTTTGTAGGGCATGGAAGTCAGCACAAATCCTCACCAGAGAGAGAATGGTTACCCCAACACATGCTTCAAAAATCCCCATAAAGTTCCAGTGAACGTGAACTGTCAGCAAAAATTACAGCATAGGAATGTCCTGAACAAGAGTCAGCACAAACAAACAGGACCATACCCACAAAGAATTCAGACCTGGGAATTTTCAGATACACATTATAAACATAAGATGAGATATAAGTCTAAATATAAGTCCGTTTTCTGATCAGAGATCAGAAAGTCTTTGGAGAGAGTGGTATACACTTGATGTTATCGCCTCAATCCATAGAATCTTAGAAATTAGATATCTACTTAGGAGAGTTTTCTCCTCTGGACACCTGATAATGAGTGTCAGTGGGGCTGAATGTTCAGTTTCTGAGGCCTAAGCACCACTGTGAAGCATGTATCCATGGCTGTGGGCCTAGAGCTTCAGAACTGTGTCTATGAGATTAAAATACCCCAAATGGTCATTTCCAACATGGTTCTAAGTCTAACTTTCATCAGTGTCTCTTTTTAAACTAGTCTTCCAGGCCAGGTGCAGTGGCTCACGCCTGTAATCCCAGAACTGTGGGAGGCCAAGGTAGGCAGAACACTTGAGGTCAGGAATTCGAGACCAGCCTCGCCAATATGGTGAAACCCTGTCTCTACCAAAAAATACAAAAATTAGCCCGGTGTGGTGGCATGCGCCTGTGTAGGCCTAGCTACTTGGGAGACTGACATGGGACAATTGCTTGAACCCAGGAAGCGGAGGTTGCAGTGAGCTGAGATTGAGCCACTGCACTCCAGCTTGGGTGACAGAGAGAGACCCTGTCTCAAAAATATAAATATAGGGCCTGGCGCAGTGACTCACGCCTGTAATCCCAGCACTTTGGGAGGCCGAGACGGGCATATCACGAGGTCAGGAGTTCGAGACCAGCCTGGCCAATATGGTTGAAATCCTGTCTCTACCAAAAATACAAAAATTAGCTGGGTGTGTTGGCACACGCCTGTAGTCCCAGTTACTCAAGAGACTGAGGCAGGAGAATTGCTTGAATCCGGGAGGTGGAGGTTGCAGTGAGCCAAAATGAGCCACTGCACTCCAGCCTGGGCTACAGAGCAAGACTCTGTCTCAAAACAAAACAAAACAAAACAAAAAACAACAAAAACCCAAAAAACAAACCAAAACAAAACAAAATAAAAAAACGAAGAAAAAGCTCTAGTCTACCAGAAATGTTATAAACTATTATTAAAAAGGTTTTTTTTTTTTTTTTTTTTTGAGATGGAGTCTCCAGCTCCTGACCTCAGGTGATCCACCCACCTCAGCCTCCCAAAGTGCTGGGATTACAGGTGTGAGCCACTGTGCCCAACTTACATTTAGTCTTCTTGATCAAGAGTATTTCTCTATCTGTTTTAGGGTTCTTTTATTTTTTTCTAAATGGTTTTATCATTTTTCTCTGAGTGATTCTTTTATTACTAAATTAGGTTATTTCCAATATGATCTTTCTATTATAAATGGGATTTAAAAAATTATGTTTTCTAACTTATATCACTTATATATTGAAGTAAAATTATTTTTTTTGGTTGTATGTAATATTTTGCAATTTTGCAGAATTTACTTCTTTGTTGATAAATCTTTAGTCTCAAAACTTTTATTATATACAAGCCAGGTATGGTAGCTCATGCTTGTAATCCTAGCACTTATATATAATAATATATAATATATATATATATATTAGAGAGAGAGAGAGAGAGAGAGAGAGACCACAAGAGAAGATTTGGATAAACTAGTCCTGAAGTATCTCTTTCTTTCCACTAGGGGGAGAAGATTTCCTGCTTCTCATCCAGTCTCTTCTTCAACGGAGGCTGCACCCTTTTCCCCAACTCCAAAAAAAGAAAAATCACACTTAAGAAAAATCACACTTACTACAGCTGAGATTTTTTTTCTTTTCTTTTTTTTCTTTCTTTCAATCACATGAATTTCAAAAAACTATTGGAAGAACTGTCTAATTCTCACTTCTGTGTAAAAAAAAAAAAAAAGGAAAGGGAAAAAATTTTTTTTAATCAAAAAACTATTGGGCAAAAAGTTTGGAGAAACTAACCAGACTTCAAGTGTAACCCTGGTGTGATTTAGATTTTGGGGAGAGAACAGGGAAAACCTTACTAGGGCTCCATTTTTAAAAAATCACAATTCCTCATGTAGTAGTTTAGCTGAGACTAACAGAAAACCAGGAAATAGAAGTAAAAGGGAGATGCAGCTTCAGCAGAGCCTAAGTACACCAAGTGAAAAATGACTGGAAACTGGGAATGAGGCTGGGACACATGCACACGACCCTGCCCTCCAGATAGAGATTTTATTTGTTTTGACTCACTGATTGAGATAGGGTCTTGCTCTGTCACCCAGGCTGGAGTGCAGTGGCACAATCATGACTCACCATAACCTTGAACTCCTGGGTGCCGGTGATCCTCTTGACTCAGCCTCCCAAGTAGCTAGGGCTACAGGTGCACACCACCACACTGGGCTAATTTTTGAATTTTTTGTAGAAAGTGGATCTTGCTATGTTGCCCACGCTGCAGATACAGATTTTAAAGGAGGATTCAACCATCTAGCTATCAGAAAGCAGAACCAAAGGAAACCCTCACTCACTCTGCTTGGTAACAAACACTGAATGTGAATAGCTAGCACCCTGTTCAAAATTGAGTATGGAAAAAAAAAAAAATCAGCGTGGGACCTATTAACAAAAAACATACAAAACAAGTGAAAGAAAAAAGTATACCAGAGGTTCAGAAGTTTTGCATAGGTCTAAATGATTTTTTGTGGGAGCCAGAAAAAAGTTCTAGAAAATTGTTGGGTATCTTAAGTGGAAGTGAGGTAGGGATGAGCTCTGTAACAGAAGAAGATGAATGTAGGCTGAGATGGAAGATAAACTAGATGTGATGAAAGAGGAAAAAGAAAAGGAAGGGTTGAAAGGAGATGAAAACACAGGATAAGGAGTAAAAAAGCAAAATTAATTCTGTCGAAATAAAATTAGCAAAGGAAGACAAATGTAAATAAATTTCTCAGGCCAGACATGTTGGCTCATGCCTGTAATCCCAGCACTTTGGGAGGTCGAGGCAGGCAGATCATCTGAGGTCAGGAGTTCAAGATCAGCCTGGCCAACATGGTGAAACCCATCTCTACTAGAAATACAAAAAATTAGCTGGGCATGGTGGTGGGCACCTGTAATCCCAGCTACTTGGGAGGCTGGAGCAGGAGAATCACTTGAACCCGGGAGGTGGAGGTTGCAGTGAGTAGAGATCGCACCATTGCACTCCACCCTGAGCAACAGAGTGAAACTCCGTCTCAAACAAATAAATAAATAAAAATAATAAATAAATAAATTTCTCAGATGCAGAGGATAAAGACCAAAAAAAAAAAAAAAATGCTTACCAAAAGGCAAAGATGTATATTCAAAAACATTCATCAACATTGCTACTTCTGATAGAAAAGAAAATCGAATCAAGCTAAATATGTAACTAGAGGACCAATTAAATAAATTGTGGGATATTCATATACATAAGGTAGGTTTCCTTTTGGCTGCAAGCAGAAGAATACACACCCACTATCTCCCATTAAAAGAGTACTACCACAGAATCGCTCACAGAGAAAGATGTCTGGGTAGGCAGGTCCAGTTTTGATGCAGTGGTTAAGGATGTCATCTCAGACTAAGGTTCTTTCTGCCTCTCTGTTCACATCCTCAGCATGTTGGCCTGTCACTTTTAGGCTTGTCAATTTGTGGTCACAGTACGGCTGGAATGGCTTCAAGTAGCACATTCTCCTTTGATTGATTCAAAGGCAGGAAGCAGGGTTGCAGGTAGGGTAGTAAAAGCCTTGGTCGTCAGAGCATCTTTTTTATCATTCCCTGCAGACTTCTTTTTAGAGTTAATTGATCACAGCTGGCACATTTGGCCACCTCTCGCTGTAAAGGCTAGGGAAAAGAGTGTCTGCTGTTCTCAGTCTCTGCGTTAATAAGGGAGAAAGGGGCTGGGGATGGCCTCTGGTTGGTCAACAATATAACATGAGTACTCCATTGCTATTAAAAATTATGTACATCAATCTTTGACTGCATCTCTGATTATTTCCTTAAGATAGAGTCTTGAATAGGAATTTCTAGGTAAATCATCATGAGCCTTTAAAAAGCCCTGGTTATGTCATGCAGTTGATTTCCAGAAAGCCAACACAATTAGATGTGTGTCAATATGTGTATCTCATGATGCCTGCACCAGTACTGAGTGAAAAACTTGGCTGAGGGTTCCTGTTTATCTGAACTTAAAAGGAGCACATGCATAGAATAAAGAGCCAGCATTTGTTAAATAGCAAAAATAAGCTCATCAAAACTAAGATGAAACAGGCCAGGCACGGTGGCTCACACTTGTAATCCCAGCACTTTGGGAGGCCGAGGTGGGTGGATCACTTGAGGCCAGGAGTTCGAGACCAGCCTGGCCAACACGGTGAAACCCTGTCTCTACTAAAAATACAAAAACTATCAAGGCGTGATGGCGCACACCTGTAGTCCCAGCTACTCATAGGCTGAGGCAGGAGAATCGCTTGAACCTAGGAGGTGGAGGTTGCAGTGAGCCGAGATTGTGCCATGCACTCCAGCCTAACCAATAGAGTGAGACTCTATCTTAAACGAAAAAAACAAAACAAAACAAAAAAAACTACAATAACGTAAGAATGTTTCCTGTCCTCGCTCATTTCTTATTAACAGAGACACTAACCATAGAATCATTGGATTTTTTTAAAAATGAGGAACAAATACAGGGAAAAAATGATACAGCAGGATATTTGGATGACATGATCATAATTTGACAATGCAAGTAAAAAAAACAAAACAAAACAAAACAAAAACCTAAAAATCTATTAGGGGAAATAAGGGGGGTGTGGAGAAATAGAAGAAATGAGGTAAGCAAAATGTTGATAATTGTTGAAGCTGGATGATGAGTATTTGTGTACATTTTAAACTTTTTATAATAAAAATTGTTTTTCCAATCTTATTGTGTTAAAATATAAATAACATAAAATTTACCATCTTAGCCATTTTCAAGTGTACAATGCAATGGTATTAAATACATTCATAATGCCATATGACCATTACCACCATCCAGCTCCAGAACTCTTCTCACTTTGCAAAACTGAAATGCTGTACCCATTAAACACTAACTCCCCATTTCCTCTTCCTTCCGGCCTCTGGCAAACACCATGCTACTTTATGTTTTTATTTATTTGACTATTCCAAGTACCTTATTTAAGTGGGATCATACAGTATTTGTCTTTATGGGACTAGCTTCTTTCACTTAGCATAATAAATATGTTCATCATGTTGTAGTGTATGTCAGAATTTCCATCTGTATCGGTCCGTTTTCACGCTGCTGATAAAGACATACCTGAGACTGGACAATTTACAAAAGAAAGAGGCTTACTGGACTTACAGCTCCACATAGCTGGGGAAGCCTCATAATCACAGTGGAAGGCAAGAAGGAGCAAGTCACATCTCACATGGATGGCAGCGAGCAAAAAGAGCTTGTGCAGGGCAACTCCCATTTTTAAAAGCAGCAGATCTCATGAAACCCGTTCACTATCATGAGAACAGCAGGAGAAAGACCCTCCCCCATAATTCAATCATCTGCCACGGGGTTCTTCCCACCACACGTGGGAATTATGGGAGCTACAAGATGAGATTTGGGTGGGGACACAGAGCCAAACCATCTCACCATCTGTTTGTTTGTTTGTTTGTTTTGCTTTGTTTTGTTTTGAAACGGAGTCTTGCTCTGTTGCCAAGCTGGAGTGCCGTGGTGTGATCTTGGCTCACTGCAACCTCTGCCTCCTGGGTTCAAGTGATTCTCCTGTCTCAGTCTCCCGAGTAGCTGGGACTACGGGCATGAGCCACCACGCCCAGCTAATTTTTGTATTTTTAGTAGAGACGGGGGTTTTACCATGTTGGCCAGGATGGTCTTGATCGCTTGACCTCAGGTGATCCACCCGCCTTGGCCTCCCAAAGTGCTGGGATTACAGGCATGAGCCACCGCACCCAGCCTTTATTTTTATCTTATATATATATATATTTTTTTACCAACACAATTTAATATTAAATTAAAAAGCCAACATGGTGAAACCTCATCTCTACTAAAAGTACAAAAAAAATTAGCTGGGCGTGGTGGTGGGCGCCTGTAATCCCAGTTACTTGGGAAGCTAAGGCAGGAGAATTGCTTGAACCTGGGAGGCACAGGTTGCAGTGAGCTGAGATCACGCCACTGCACTCCAGCCTGGGAAACAGAGAGAGACTCTGTCTCAAAAAAAAAAAAAAAAAAAAAAAGAGATGGATGTGACTGATGGTTGACATAGTATTAAAGTTGCCTCCTGGGCCATGACTCGGCTACATCGGTGGCCCTGCTAAATTTGTGGCCAGGGCACCTCCTCCCTTTCCCCCAAACTGGTTTCATCTCCCTCAAAGCTACTATTGAAGAATTAGGGGTTTATCTGGCATGGGTTTATTCCTTCCTGTGACTTAGAAGCTTGGAGAATTCATTACTTTTTAATTTTAGTTTCTTTGTTTTATCTAATAAGTTTAGTAGATCAAAATATTCTTCTGGCCAGGTCAGGGTCTAACCACTATAGGGTATCTTCAACTCAGTGTACATTTTAACCGAAACATACTCAGCATCTCAGCGAAACATGATCAATATGGGCCTCTATTGTCTCTTTTTCCAAGGTAATATGATCCTGACAATATTCTCTGGAAAAATTTCACTCATAGACTAACCCATATTTTTGTTTTTCCTCATTCCCACCCTCAAAGGTAATATAAATGCAAATAAAATTTAAAAGAACCTCCTGTGGAGAGGAGACACTGCCATTTTCCATGAGGTACAGAAGCCCAAGTTTCTAAGTTGGTGGACACAGTTGGCAGAAGTATGAAGTTTTAGTTTTGAGGTTTCCTTTCTTCTCTCTCTTCACATCAATGTACTTTGGTTGTCTAAAATGTGTTGAAAGCCTTATTTTCTGTACTTTATATCTCTCACAATGTCATCTAAAAACATTAATTGGCATTACAACATTAATCGTGCTTTTACATAATTTTTACAAATTAATTTTTTTTTCTTTTGAGACAGGGTCTTGCTCTGTTGCCCAGGCTGGAATGCAGTGGCACAGTCAGAGCTCACTGCAGCCTCGACGTGGGGCTCAAGCCATCCTCCCACCTCAGCTTCCCAAGTACTGAGACTATAGGCATACACCACCATGCCCATCTAATTTTTGTATTTTTTTTTTGTTGTTGTAGAGATGGAGACCATATTGTGTTGGCTGGTCTCCAACTCCTAGGCTCAAGTGATCCACCCGCCTCAGCCTCCCAACGTGCTGGGATTACAAGCCTGAGCCACCGCGCCCGGCTGTTAATCATGCCTAATACATATGCATCTTCCCCTGTTTCCCGTGTTTGCTTTCACATGTCCACTGCTCCCACTGTGAAGATGGTACATTCATCAGTCATAGCTTATGACACCACCTTAAAATTTGCAAATGGATTCATATACATCTTATTATTCATTCACTCATGTATTAAAAAACATGTAAGTGTCTACTATGTACCAGGCACTGTGCTGGGTCCTGGGGATACAGAGATGAAAAAGACATCAGGAGGCTGGGCGTGGTGGCTCACGACTGTAATCCCAGTACTTTGGGAGGCCAAGGTGAGTGGATCACTTGAGGTCGGGAGTTCACAACCAGCCTGGCCAACATAGTGAAACCCGTATCTACTAAATATGCAAAAACTAGCAGGGCATGGTGGTGCATGCCTGTAGTCCCAGCTACTCCTGAGGCTGAGGTAGGAGAATTGCTTGAACCCTGGGGGGCAGAGGTTGCAGTGAGCCAAGATCGCACTTGGGTGACAGAGCAAGACTCCGTCTCAAAAACAAACAAACAAACAAAAAATACCAGAAGCTCACAGGCTTGATGGAGAGGCACATAAGCCAATAAAATGTGTTCAAAGCAAACTTCTGATAATGGCTTGGTTTCTAAAGAGACTTTTTTTTAAAACTGGGAAGTAAGTATATTGACTGATGGACACTGGAATTGTGTTCATTTGACAGTTTTATTGTATGTGTGCATAAAAAATGAATACGTTTATATTTTGGCTTATGTCCTACGTCTTAAGAGCATGACCAGGACTTAACCTCTAATACGGGTAACTGGACAAATGTAAGGTTGTGACCCTGAAATTTGAACCCCATGTGCATTCCCCCCTGATAATCCCACCAAGGCTCAGACAAGCAGGGGAGTCTGGTCTGGTCCGTCGACTGTCCCCTTTCTCCTTCATAACATATAGAACATCCCATTGGTCACAAATGCTGGATAAAGCAAAGATGGCAAAAGCTCAAACTTATTTCTTTTTTGCTTGCATTGATGTAATTAACACATAGGAGCTGAGCTTTTTCCTGTGCTGACTTGTAATTTTGGCATCATTCGTGGAAACGGGTTCTAATGGCATCAATGTTATTTCCCGGGCAATAAATATCTCATATAGAGAAGTGAGTCATAGACCCAGTGAAACTTATGAACCAAGATTAGTCACGCGGATAGTGGAACTGCTTAACATCAACATAACTTTCTCTTCAGGTCATTTCCCACAAAATTGGGTGGAAAAACCCGCTCCTATTGCTCAGTTGGGCAGTTGCAACGATGAGCTAAATCAGTTGTACCCTGGCAGTACTGTAGTAATAGCTGTAGTTTAAAAAATCACGGTAGTTAATCCACTTTGTTTCAAACTCTTCTATATGCTTTAAAAGGTATGAATTGGCCGGGCGCGGTGGCTCACGCTTGTAATCCCAGCACTTTGGGAGGCCGAGGTGGGCGGATCACGAGGTCAGGAGATCGAGACCATCCTGGCTAACACGGTGAAACCCCGTCTCTACTAAAAAAAAAAAAAAAAAAAAAAAAAAAAAAAAAAAAAAAATTAGCCGGGCGCGGTGGTGGGCGCCTGTAGTCCCAGCTGCTCGGAGAGGCTAAGCCAGGAGAATGGGGCAGACTTACCTCCTGAGAAAGTTAACTGTGTCCACAGAGCTGTCATCTTGAGAACCCCTGACTGAACTAATAGTGAGACATGAGCTTGTTTTTTCTCAAAGGAACTCTTTAGTCTAAATGTTGCAGCAAGTGGAAAACCCCTTAGATCTTCTCGGGACATCTGTGACCCTAGCTCCTAGAGTGACCCTTCCAGGAACAACCAGTCTGATGGTGATAGGGGCATCTTTTGGCCTCAACTGGCAAACAAGCTTGAGCCTCTCTTTCCCCCTCTTCTGACACTTAGACTCACATAGGATCCTGCATACCTAAGGGGGATGAAACGGCATGCCTTCAGGGATGAAACTGGACTCATGTGTGGGCGCTGAACATTAAAGTTTGGGAGGTGAGAGTGTGTGCAGTTGGATATTATAATTACCTGAGTAATGATTTATACATGTAAGGCAAAAATAAGAAGCTTAATTCTTCCTGTTAAAAATAAAGGATGCCAGGCGTGATGGCTCACGCCTATAATCCCAGCATTTTGGGAGGCCGAGGAGGATGGATCACGAGGTCAGGAGTTCAAGACCAGCCTAGCCAAGATGGTGAAACCCCGTCTCTACTAAAAATACAAAAAGAATTAGCTGGATGTGGTGGTGGGCATCTGTAAACCCAGCTATTCGGGAGGCTGAAGCAGAGAATTGCTTGAATCTGGGAGGCGGAGGTTGTAGTGAGCCAAGATGGTGCCACTGCACTCCAGCCTGGGAGACAGAGACTCTGTCTCAATAAATAAACAAACAAACAAACAAACAAATAAAATAAGGGATAAGACCTGTCCTGGTCCCTTTTCTTAGAGCATTTACTTTAGAAAACATGTAAGTTATCTTCAAAATACATAAAATCCTTGTAAAATTTAAATACGAATTTTGCGAGCTTTACAACCCAGGGATGTCTTTCTCAAGGATCTAGGAGCCATCTCTTTGGAATGTAAACATCCAGGGAAAATCGTTTCCCTGTGTCGCAGTTTGTGTGAGAGTGTAGGAGCCTAGCTCCATCAGGTGCCTGGCACCCAGTGGCAAAACTACCTGCTGTCAAGAAGATAGCAGAAGTTTCTTTTTCCTTGGTATAAAACCAAGTGACTAACACAGGTGGTCACCCCCGTTACCAGGTGAATTTAGGATGAATGATGTATTATGAATGGCGCTGTCAAGTCCTCTTCCTTGGACTGATGGTTGTTTATCTTGAGAACACGTGTGTAATGGATTGCATCTGCCTGGCTGTGTGAAAGGGTGAGCTTTCTTTCTGCCTTTGCAATCTTTTAGTGAATTGCTTGGATGTGCATCACTTTCTGGTTTAATGCTTATTCAATAATAAGTGTGTTTTCTTTCTCTTCCTTTGTGGAGAGATTTTCTGGGTTGGGAGAAAACTTTAAGTATATTTCTTCAATTACACTAATGCCACAACTCAACAACATGTGAAAAAAGGAAAATTTATATTGACTTGAATCCTTCAGAAGACCTGACTTTTAACTAATTTATTTTCTCAGACTTTACAAGAAAACAGCCTTTCTTTCCTTTTGTGTCTTCCTCTCCCCTTCATTTTATCCAATTTTCCTATATCGCCTGTCTCTCTTTTATCCTATTAAAAGACCACTTTTAAAACAAGATAAAGTCACGACTCTCAAACAGACATAAAAATGAACACGTTAAAGATTTTATTCTATTCACTTAATCTATGAGGGAATCAGGAAGCCGTTGCAACCAGTTCAGAAGAGAATCTGAAGAACAGACACATTTATAGAGAAGAAATATTGAAATAAATGGGATGGAGGCAAAACTGGTTTTCAGAAGGAAGGAGGGAAGTCCATGGCTCTTCTACTACACAGGAGAGAATTGCACGTCTGTAGATAAGAATTATTTTGGGTTGCTATCAGTTCTATACAACTTAAAGGATAGTGAAATAGCTTCAGCAGAATTGGAACCAGATAACTAGAGGGGCCTCCTCAAGACCATGCATAATATAATTTTCCACTAAGCATAAAATTTATCGTACAATCTTCTTTCTTTCTTTTTAGAGACAGTCTTACTCTGTCGCCCAGGCTGGAGTGCGGGGACATGATTATAGCTCATTGCAGACTGGAACTCGGGCTCAGGTGATCCTCCTACCTTAGTCTCTTGAGTAGCTGGGATGACAGGTGTACACCACCATGCCCAGCTAAGTATTCTTCTTACTGTGAAAAAAATTAATAACATGTGCGGGCTGGGCGCAGTGGCCCAAGCCTGTAATCCCAGCACTTTGGGAGGCTGAGGTGGGTGGATCATGAGGTGAAGAGATCGAGACCAGCCTGGCCAACATGGTGAAAAATCCCATCTCTACTAAACATATAAAAATTAGCTGGGCATGGTGATGCGCGCCTGTAGTCCCAGCTACTTAGGAGGCTGAGGCAGGAGAATCACTTGAACCCGGAAGGCGGAAGTTGCAGTGAGCCGAGATTGCATCACTGCACTCCAGCCTGGCGACAGAACGACACTCCGTCTCTTAAAAAAAAAAAAAATTAATAACGTGTGTAAAGACACTTTTGAGAAGTCGACAATAGGTAGCAATTAGTTTCTTTTTCTCTACCAAAACAAGTTTCTTACCTTAAGTGTGATTTAAAATGATCTATTCTAGGAAGAATTCACTGACTAACTCAAGCTGGCTTAGCTCCTCTGTTTACTATCATTATTAATAAACATTTTTGTCCTTAATATGCTGTTTAATGTGTCTGACATATATTGTTTGCATAAATAATTATGTCTATAAGGCCATGAGTAATTGCAGTAATTATTAGGATTACTGGTATAGGTAAAAATAATTAAGAAATTGCTTTTCTTTTTAAAATTATTTTCTTTTTTAAATTTTTTATTTCCTCTATCTGAAGTCTACCCTGCAAGCAATTGCTTTTCTTCAATTGCAGGATGTCAGAAAACCAGTGTGACAAGTTAAAAAAAAATTTTTTTTTAATTAAAAAATTGACAAATAAAAATTATATATTTTCAAGGTACACAATGTGATAATTTGATATACATTGTTTGATGATTACTACAATCAAATCAATTAACACGTCTGTCACCACACCATAGTTACCATTTGTGTGTGTGTCGGGGTAGAGGGCGGTAAGGACACTTAAAATCCGCCCTCTTATCAAATTTCACAGAAACAGGACAATATTATTAACTGTAGTTACTATGTGTACATTAGATCCCCAGAACTTATATAGAAAACCCTAAAGATTCCACCAAAAAACAGAACTGAGAAATGAGTTCAGTAAAGTTACAAGATATAACAGGTTAATGTACTAACTTGATGGAAGATTTTGGCATATTATAGACCTGGTCTATAGTGTCTTTTTTGTTTGTTTTTAACATTTAAAAAATACATATATTTTTCTCTGTCTTATAGATACTCAAGTTCCTTAAAAACATGTACTATGTCTGGGTCATTTTTGTATGCCCAGCACCTGGCACAATGCCAATGCCTAGCACACAGTAGGTGCTTAATAATACCTACCAAATGACCAACTCTCTGACTTTAAATTTCTATTTTTTTTTTTTTGAAACAGGGTTTCACTCTGTTTCCCAGGCTGGAATACAGTGGTACAATCATAGCTGACTGCACCCTTGATCTCCCAGGTTCAAGTAATCCTCCCGCCTCAGCCTCCTGAGTAGCTAAAGGCACGTGCCACCACGCCCAGCTAATTTTTTTAATTTAAAATTTTAGTGGAGATGAGCGCTTGCTATGTTGCCCAGGTGATCTCCAACTCCTAAACTCAAGGAATCCTCCCTTGGCCTTCCAAAGTGCTGGGATTACAGGCCTGAGTCACTGCATCTGGCCTCTGATTCTAAATGCCTTGAGGGCACACGGATCCTGCTTGCTGTCTCCTCGGCATGCCTGTGGATACTGGCTTTATGCTTCTGCTAAGGTCTCAATTAGTCTCCTTATTTTGAAATTCTCTTTCTTCTCTCCTTTGGGGCCCACAGATACCCAATAGTATAGTGGTTTATTGGAAAATCATATGTCATGGTGGAAAGACTAAGGGGCTGGGAGATCTGGCACTACCAGTGACTAGCTGAGTGATCTTCAGGCAAAACATTTCACTTTCTGAACCTCTGTTTATTTTTTCCTCTGCACTTCAGTGTACTCTTCTATATAACAAGGATAATAGCCTCTATCTTTTTTTTTAATTGGAGCATTGTGATTATAAACAAGACCTATTCTGTATGTTGAATTCTATGGAAGCTATGAAAGGATTTAGGAAAATAAGAGCTGCAATTTAATTTTTGATCTCAACTAATTTTTACAGCAGCAAGCATGTGTGTGGGTTGTGTATGTTACGAATATGCATTCAGTAAATTTATCTTTTATTTGCTTTAGAGACTGAAGGTGCATTTCCTTTGTACTCATTGTTTTAAATGTGAGATTCGATAATACCAGGCCTGTCTGGACACTTTTTTTTTTTTTTTTTGAGACACAGTTTTATTCCGCCTCCCAGGCTGGAGTGCAGTGGTATGATCTCAGCTCACTGTAACCTCCACCTCCCGGGTTCAAGTGATTCTCGTGCCTCAACCTCCTCAGTAGCTGGGACTACAGGCGCGCGCCACCACGCCCAGCTAATTTTTGTATTTTTAGTACAGATGGGGTTTCACCATGTCGGCCAGGCTGGTCTTGAACTCTTGACCTCAAGTGATCTGCCTGCCTCAGCCTCCCAAAGTGCTGGGATTACAGGCGTGAGCCACCGTGCCCGGCGGAGACCTTCTTAAAGATGTCTGTCTCTCTGTGATTCTGAATATGGAATCACAGAGATTCCATATTCATTGCCCTCATTGCCAATGAGGGTCATGTTTTTGTAGAGAAAGCAGATGGTAAATGGACTCTACCCTTCAGGAATTGCTTGGCAAGTAAGGTGGGATGGGCCAGGTGATGTCAGACCTAAACCTAAACCAGGAGTCATCCTGCATTCCTCCTTACCCTTACCCCCACATCCAATCTATTGGCAATTCCTGCTGACTCTCCAAAAAGTATCGGAATCAGAGAGCTCTCTTCTCCTGCACTGCTACACCTGGTCTGGTGTTATTATCCCTCATCTAGGCTAGCGCACTGCCTCCTAACTGGTCTCTGCTTCCACCTTTGCCCAGCTCAAATCCATTCTCTTCCCAGTGGCCAGAATAATCTTTCAGAAACATAAATCAGATTGCATCATTCCCCCAACTTAAAGCCCTGTATTGGCATTTAGGTAAAATCCATACCCTGTTCTTGAGTCCACAAAGACTCTGACCAAACCCCAACTGCCTCTCTCACCTCATTTATGGCCACTCTCCCTTCTGCCAACTCTCCCCTGGCCACAGGAGCTGTTTTCTCTGCCTCCTAAACTCCAAGCTTGTTCCAACCTCAGGACCTTTGCACCAGTTATTCTCTGTGCCGAGAATGCTTGTCCTTTTAATCTTGGCATGGGAGATCTTGTCTTGGCTTTCACATCTTAGTTTAACCATCACCTCTTCATAGAGGTTCTTTTTTGTTTTTGAGATGGAGTCTCGCTCTGTCACCCAGGCTGGAGTGCAGTGGTGTGATCTCGGCTCACTGCAATCTCTGCCTCCCAGGTTCGAGCAATTTTTCTGCTTCAGTCTCTCAAGTAGTTGGGATTTCAGGTGCATGCCATTATGCCTGGCTAATTTTTGTATTTTTAGTAGAGACAGGTTTCACTATGTTGGCCAGGCTGGTCTTGAACTCCTGACCATGTGATCTGCCTGCCTCGGCCTCCCAAAGTGCTGGGATTACAGGCATGAGCCACCACGCCTGGGCTTCATTGAGGTTCTTAATTTTTCAGATAGCATTTTGTGTTATCTGATTTTTGGATCTTTAAAAAAAATCTGTCTAGATGTCATTTTCCCCCTACTAGAATGTAAGTTTCTTGGGAACAGGGATCTTTCTCTCTTATTTGCTGAGTACTTAGTGCCTTGAAAAGAGCTTGGCTCATAGTAGGCGCTCAATAAATATTTGTCAGATGCATGAAAGGCATTTTAATACTTCTTGTTAAATTGGGTTTGGGCGTGGTGGCTCGTGCCTGTAATCCCAGCACTTTGGGAGGCTGAGGTGGGTGGATCACTTTGAGCTCAGCAGTTCGAGACCAGCCTGGTTAACATAGCAAAATCCCGTCTCTACTAAAAATACAAAAAATTAGAGGGATGTGGTGGCATGTGCCTGTAATCCCAGCTACCAAGGAGGCTGAGGCAGGAGAATCACTTGAACCCCAGAGTTGGAGGTTGTAGTGAGCCCAGATCGTACCACTGCACTCCAGTCTGGGCCACACCGTGAGACACTCGGTCTAAAAAAAAAAAAAAAAAAAAGGTTTGTCTTCTTCTACCTAAGGGTGAAAATAACATGTGAGCTTCAAGATTCAATGCATGGCTTCCAACCCTGATGGGCTAGCTGGAGAGCAGTGGAGTGAGAAGATAAGCTGGCAGACCCAAGGTGGATTGTCAGATGGCAGAGATGGGAAGACACCAGGAAACCAGGCTCATATTTTCATGGAACCACTGGCTGCTGAAGCCTGTGACTTTGGCAGGCAGCCCAGGGTGAATCACTGCTTACACAAATGAGGAGATTCTGCTTTGTCCCTGACACTTCAGATTGTTATTCCTTCCTTAAGCAATCTATGGGCACTCCCATAGACTCTCTAGCCTTTGGAGCCTTTGCATTAGGAACTTGATTTATGGATATCTGTATAGTTAAAGGAAATCATGTCTGTATACAAAGCATTCAATATGGAGGGGCTTTATGACCCCTTGCTTGGGTGTAACCATCCCTGTCAGGGTGCCAGGAGAGAAGGGTGGAGCCTTTTTGGATGCTGGGAAGTGAGGGTGTGAGGTGTTTTCCAGGTGGGAAAGGCATGCTGAGAGGGAGGGCCTGCATGTGGTTCTGAACACTGTGCTCCATCCACACAGCCCTCCTCAGGGGCTGGGTGCAGCAGTTGTTGGAGTTCTTTCTTCGTAGTAAATATTTAACCATGTACGATGCCCGGGCTACCAGCCACCGCTAAGTGACAGGCAAAATCCTAAGCCACAGATGTTGCCCTCTGGCCCTCAGCTCAGAGAGCTGAGGCTGTTGACTGGAGTCCTCAGAACTTCAGAGACCTGGGAAGTTTGTGCATTTCATCAACTGACTTGCTTTGTCTGTCAGAAAGCATTAAGCCTCAGAATTTGTACCTTCCCTTCTTCCTTCATTTGTGTATATTCATACATTGAGCCCCTGCTCTGGTCCGGGTTCTGTGCTAGGTGGTTGGGATACATCAGTGAATAAAACAGACGAAGGTCTCTGCCTCTGGGAGCCAACGTTCTACCAGGGAAGAGGGACAATCAACACTGAGCATACTATATACATTAATTATATGTAAACATTAAATATTATAAGGTGATGGGCCTATAGAAGAAAAATAATGTGGTGTAAAGGGAACAAGAATGTGTGGAGGTGGGATGGGGCAGGTTATGGTATTAAATAGCCAGGGCAAGCTTCATTGAACAAGTGAGATTTCATCAGCATCCTGAAGGAGATGAGGAATTTGTCAAATGGACATCCGAGGGGAGAGAATTACAGGCAGAGAAAACAAGCAGGCCCCAAGCTGGAAGTACGCTCAGAGTGTCAGAGCAACAGCAAGACTGGTGTGGCTGAAGCAGGCTGAATGAAGACTAGAGAAGTAGGAGATAAAATCGGCGCGGGAACTGGGGACCAGGTAGTCAATGGGGACCAGAAGTTGCTGGGCCTGGTAAGCCATTATGAGGATGTTGGCATTTACTCCAATGGAAAGGGGAACTTTCACAGAACTTTGAGCGGAGATGTCTCATGATTTGACTTCTGTTTTTAAAAGCACCACTGCAGCTGCTCTATTGAGAACAGATTGTAAGGAAGCCAAGGCAGGGCCCAGGAACTGGGGAGGAGAGTATGGAGGTGAGGTTGCTGCAGTAACAGATGACATGGCTCAGATGAGGGTGATGGTGGCGGGGACGCTGAGACACAATTGCATAATCAGTATATTTTAAAGGTAGAGCTGACCTGATTTCCTGATGGATTAGATGTGGGGTTGAGAGTAAAGGAGGACTCAAAAAATACTTAAGAAGTTTTTGGCTTAAACAACTAGAAGAATAGAGTTTCCATCAACGGCGATGGGAATAGCTGTGAGTAGAGCAGGGTTTCTGGCGGAAACTCAACAATAAGAAGGACTAAACTATAAATACATACAACGATTTGAATGAATCACAACAGCATTTTGTTGAATGGAAAAAAGCAGGTCCAAAATGTTTCATAGCGTTTGATTCCATTTGTAAAACTTTCTGGAAGATGGAAAACTATATGGATGGTAAACAAACCAGCTTTTGCCGGGGGTTAGGGTTGAGGGGTGGCTTTGATGACAAAGGGGCAGGATGAGGGGATTTGGGTGATTAATTGGTCTGTATCTTAATTGTGTTAGTAGGTACATGAATCTGTATCTGTTAAAATTCATGTACTGTGCACGAAAGCAAAGTTTACAGTAGGTCAATTTAAAAATTAACAAATATTGGAAAATATAGGCTGGGTGTGATGGTTCATGTCTGTGATTCTAGCACTTTGGGAGGCTGAGGCTGGTGGATTGCTTGAGCTCAGGAGTTCGAGACTAGCCAGGACAACATGGTGAAACCCTGTCTCTACGAAAGACACAAAAATTAGCCAGGTGTGATGGCACACACCTGTGGTCCCAGCTACTTGGGAGGCTGAGGTGGGAAGATCACTTGAACCTGGGAGGTTGAGGCTGCAGGGAGCTGAAATTGTGCCACTGCACTCCAGCCTGGGTGACAGAGTGAGACCCTATCTCAAAAAAAGATAAGAAAAATTAAAAATATTATATTGCTGTTTCAGGAAAGTCGTATTTTTCTGTGCACAGTAATATTTATAGTATTTGTCAGCTTTTAAAAAATTATAATTTGATTTATTTTGTTATTTTACATATACTTTTTCTTTTTTTTAAGATGGAGTCTTGCGTTGTTGCCAGGCTGGAGTGCAGTGGCATGATCTCGGCTCACTGCAACCTCCGCCTCCTGGGCTCAAGTAATTCTCCTGCCTCAACTTCCCAAGTAGCTGGGATTACAGGTGCCCATCACTACACCCAGCTAATTTTTGTATTTTTAGTAGAGACGGGGTTTCAACATGTTGGTCAGGCAGTTCTTGAACTCCTGACCTCAGGTGATCCACCCGCCTCAGCCTCCCAAAGTGCTGGGATTACAGGCATGAGCCACTGTACCTGGCCATTCTACATATACATTTTTACACCTGATTTTTTTTTCATATTATTGTACTGTTTTTCTTAAAATACAACAGCTGATAGCCACCTTTCTGCTGGATAGGCCTCCAGTCCCACAAACCCCAGATCTGCCCCTGGAACAGACATCAGATGGGAGGCCTTGTGCAATCAGAGGCTCATCCTGGGCCCTCATTTCTGTTTGCTGGGAAAACCTGTCCAACATGGTGAAAACCCATCTCTACTAAAAATACAAAAATTATCTGGGCATGGTGGCACGTGCCTATAGTCCCAGCTACTCAGGAGGCTGAGGCAGGAGAATTGCTTGAACCTGGGAGGCACAGGTTGCAGCAAGTTGAGATCATGCCACTGCGCTCCAGCCTGGGTGACAGAGCAAGACTTCATCTAAAACAAACAAAAAGAAATCTAATTCAAATGGAATAAACAGATTTTATTGGCTCAGTAGTAAAAGCTCAGAGGTGGGAGTGCTGTGATTAGACTCAGTTCATTGCTGTTCTCACATGGGTGTTGGCTTTAACCTCAGGCTGGCTTCCCTCCTAACAGCAAGGTGGCTGAGTCAGCTCCAGGCCTCACACCTGCCTGTTCAGAAAGAGAATGTGTCTTCTTCCAACCATGCAGAAATACTCTTCAGTTTGGACCAACCTCAGTCACATGCTCAGCCCTAAAAGAACCACTGTGATAAGGACATGCCATCAAGGCAAGAAGGAGGGGTTTATGCCTGAGTCAAGCAGGAGCCACCAGTGGAACTGGTAGTGATGCAGGTGAACCCCAAAACTGGGGCTCGGTCTGGGAAGGTTCTTGTGTGCGGGAAAGAATCCAAGAGCCAGCCAACAGATTAAAGTGAAAGCAAAGCAAGTTTCTTAGCGCAACAGAGTATGGGAAAATGGCAGCTCCATAGACAGAGCAGGGCTATCCCACAGGCAGAGTAGCACTTGTGGATTGCTGGCTAGCTATATTTGTGTGTGTGTGTGTGTGTGTGTGTGTGTGTGTGTGTGTGTGTGTGTTCTGAAGTGGAGTCTTGCCCAGGCTGCAGTGCAGTGGCAAAATCTTGGCTCACTGCAGCCTCCACCTCCCAGGTTCAAGTGATCCTCCTGCCTCAGCCTCCCGAGTACTAAGATTACAGGCGCCCACCACCACGCCGATTAATTTTTGTATTTTTTGTAGAGACAGGATTTCACCATATTGGCCAGGCTGGTCTGGAACTCCTGACCTCAGGTGATCCGCCTGCCTCGGCCTCCCAAAGTGCTGGGATTACAGGTGTGAGCCATTGTGGCTGGCCTGCTAGCTAGCTATATTATTTATAGCTATTCCTTAATTATATGCTAAATAAGAGGTGGGTTATTCACATATTTTCTAGAAAAGGGGTGAGGATTCCTGGGACAGAGAGTTCCTCCCTTTCTAAAGCATATAAGGTAACTTCTGGGCATTGCCATAGCATTTGTAAACTGTCATGGCATTGGTGGGGCTGTCTTTTAATATGCTAATAAATTATAATTAGCATATAATGAGCAGTGAGGGTGATGAGAGGTCACTTTTGTCTTGGTTTTAGCTGGTTTCTTTACCACATCCTGTTCTGAACAGATTGTTTTGATCAGCGGGGTCATGACTAGTGCTTGGGAAACAAGTTCCGCTGATCTCCTGCCTCAGAAGGGAGGGCTGGTGGTGGACGCCAGTCCCACCTCAATCACCTGCCTGCCATATCACGGAGGTGGTGAAATGGATCCTGGGTCAGCAGCTGTGGAAATGGAGAGACATATGCTCCTAAAAGGGCTTTGTGGACAAGAGTGAGGGTCTGCTCAGTAGCCAGACATCTCAGCAGATTCAGAGATTGTCAGTATTGATCAAGGATCAGATCCCTACCAACCCTGTCCCTGACACCTTGGTACTATTTACCCCGTGGAACTTAGATACAACTATGTAGAAAGAGGGGCACCCAGCGATGACTAAAATTGAGTTTCCACTACCCTCAGCATAATGAGAACTTGGAGAAGAAATTAAAATATAGAAAACAAAGTTGCATTTCTTACACATCAGTTTGTGGACTTTGACTCATACCTGCTATATCAATTAGGGCTCTGACCTGCAGAGAGAACTTCAACAAATCCAGGTTCCCATGCCTGAAGGAGACAGTCCTTCCTCATGTGTGTCTTTGGAAATTCTTCTTGTTCTTCATGGGTTAGCTTAAATGACACTTTTTTCTGTGAAAAAGAACCAGCCACCCAGAAGTCCTCCTCTCCCTCTGTGTTTGCTCTTTTTCCTCCTGTTGCAGGGCCGCTGTGGAAGGCCGAAGGCTCCACCCCAGTGTGTGCCTCTGGTCTTGAAAGGCATTGTGTTCAGAGAAATATGAGAAATACGATTATTTGAGAGCTTTCTGGACCTATCTCCAACCATCTTTTTTTTTTTTTTTTTAATTAAAGGCTTTAGAAAAGTGAGTTAATGATTCTGAAAATCTCTTGTGGTTCATATTGCAGTCTAAGAACCAAAAAGAGAAGTGCTTTCTTTGTGTAACAGCTGAGGGATTCTCTGGGGGAAGGTGGAATGTCACAGCATCTTGACACAAATTTGCCTATAACTTTGATTGCTTTTTTTTGTTGTTGTTGTTTTATTTTTTGAGACCAGAGTCTTACTCTGTCACCCAGGCTAGAGTGCAGTGTCACCATCTTAACTCACTGCAACTTCTGCCTCCCAGGTTCAAGCGATTCACGTGCTTCAGCCTCTTGAGTCGCTGGCATTACAGGCATGCGCCACCACACCTGACTAATTTTTGTATTTTAGTAGAAATGGGATTTCACCATGTTGGCCAGGCTGGTCTCAAACTCCTGACCTCAGGTGATCCATCCACCTGAGCCTCCCAAAGGGCTGGGATTACACCGTTGATTGTTTTTTTACTTTCTAGTTCCCTGAACTGAGCTCTGTGAGATACATTTAAATTAAGTCCTAGACAAAAGACAGGGTCTACTCCTCAGGACCCATCCATGAATGTTCACTATCACCATCAGAAGAAAAAAAATCAAGGCTAAATTTTGAGCAGGACTGTAGATGTGAGTAAAAAATTTGTTCAGTTATATGGGTTTTGTAAATCTGCAGATGATCATAGATATAGCAAAATTCCAAGCTGTGAAGTGCTATTTTCCATGGATTAGGTAAAATTGGATTTGTGTGTGTGTGTGTGTGCGTGCAACAAAATCAAAGTTGTAAAATTTGGAAAATAAAGAGAAAGAAAGAAAGAGAAAGAGGAAAGAAAGAAATGAACAGACTCACACAGCACACTTGAGGCAATATTATTAGTATGAGCTGGCATGGAACCATCCACTACACTTACTTTCAAGTACCCTTTTTCATCAAATCTAAGATGCCATTGATTGTAAGATGCACCATTATTTTATGTGCCACAAGAAAAGAAAAGACACTGCCAACTAAACTACGACATGCCTTCAATTGTAAGGCATATTCCTATTAAGATGTGAGAAGTCACTGTCTTGGAATTGATGAAATTCAGTACACAATTCAGAACTATTTGCATTACTCTAATGTGATGACCCCCATCTCCATAAACCTTTAATAAAGTCTGCTAAATACGTAACACTATGTGCGGCTGATTTTTTGTGGAAATTAGGGGGAATAGCTGAATTTCAAGTCTGAATTAGTGTGAATTAAAGAGGAACATTCTTTGAATATCAAGATGATCCCTGCTGGAGGCAGCAAGCCATAGAACCAAAAGTTTCCCAGAGTCTTGAGAATATGAAGAAACTTTGAGAACAACACTGAACTTTCCTCAGATGGGGGTTTGAGCCAATCTATTTTTTTTTAATTTATAATTTTTTTATTATACTTTAAGTTCTAGGGTTCATGTGCACAATGTGCAGGTTTGTTACATATGTATACATGATGTTGGGGTGCTGCACCCATTAACTCGTCATTTACATTAGGTATATCTCCTAATGCTATCCCTCTCCCTCCCCCCTCCCCACAATAGGCCCCAGTGTGTGATGTTCCCCTTCCTGTGTCCAAGTGATCTCATTGTTCAATTCCCACCTATGAGTGAGAACATGTGGTGTTTGGTTTTCTGTTCTTGCGATAGTTTGCTGAGAATGATGGTTTCCACCTGCATCCATGTCCCTACAAAGGACATGAACTCCTCCTTTTTTATGGCTGCATAGTATTCCATGGTGTATATGTGCCACATTTTCTTAATCCAGTCTGCCACTGATGGACATTTGGGTTGATTCCAAGTCTTTGCTGTTGTGAATAGTGCCACAATAAACATATGTGTGCATGTGTCTTTATAGCAGCATGATTTATAATCCTTTGGGTATACACCCAGTAATGGGATGGCTGGGTCAAATGGTATTTCTAGATCTAGATCCTTGAGGAATCACCACACTGTTTTCAACAATGGTTAAACTAGTTTACAGTCCCACCAACAGTGTAAAAGTGGTGTGATCTCAGCTCACTTCAACCTCCACCTCCTGGGTTCAAGCAATTCTCCTGCTTCAGCCTCCCGAGTAGCTGGGACTACAGGCACGCACCACCACACCCAGTTAATTTTTGTATTTTTAGTAAAGACGGGGTTTCACTATGTTGGCCAGGATGGTCTCGATCTCTTCACCTCATGATACGCTCGCCTTGGCCTCCCAAAGTGCTGGGATTACAGGCGTGAGTCACCATGCCCGGCCCACCATATCTAGGTTTAAAACCTCTTTTTTTCATCATTTCAATAAGATCATATCTTTTTATGAAGCTCCTTCATAGCTGTTAACCCTAGGCAAACGTGAATCTATTTTCCTGTCTCCATAGATTTGCCTTTTCCAGACATTTCATATATGTAGAATCATATACAACCTTTCATGCATGGCTTTTTTCACTTAGCATAATGTTTTGAAGTTCATTAGTGTTATAGCTCATGTAAGTATTTTACTTTTTTTTACTAGGATTTGTCTTCCATTAAGGATCTCCTACATTTTGTTTATCCCTTCACCAGTTGATGGACATTTGGCCTGTTTCCACGTTTTGGCTATTATGAATAATGCAGCAACGCTTGTACATTATTATGAATAATAATACGTACCTATTATGAATAACGTACAAGCGTTTGTGTGCACATATGTTTTATTTCTCTGGAGTAGATCCGTAGGAATGGAATTGCTGAGTTGTATAAAAAATCATACTTAACCTTTTAAGCAACTAAAAAATGGTTTTCTGGCCAGGCGCGGTGGCTCACACTTGTAATCCTAGCACTTTGGGAGGCCTAGGTGGGTGGATCACCTGAGGTCAGGAGTTGGAGATCAGCCTGGCCAACATGGCGAAACCCCGACTCTACTAAAAACACAAAAAAATTAGCCAGGCATGCTGGTGGGTGTCTATAATCCCAGCTGCTCAGGGCGCTGAGGCAGGAGAATCACTTGAATCTGGGGGGTGGAGGTTTCAGTGAGCTGATATCATGTCAATTCACTATAGCCTAGGCAAAAGGGCGAAACTCCGTCTCAAAATAAATAAATAAATAAAAAATAAAAAATGGTTTTCCAAAATGGCTGTATACTAACTCACATTCCCACAGGTAAGGAATGAGAATTCTTGTTTCACTACTTCCCTGCTAGCACGTGTTACTGTTTGTCTTTTTGATTATAGCCTTCCTGGTGGATGTGAAATGGTATCTCATTATGTTTTAAATTTGCATTTCCTTAATGACTGACAATATGAAGCATCTTTTCATTTGCCATTTGTATATCTTTGAAAAATGTCTGTTGAGGCCCTGGGCGCGGTGGCTTACGCCTGTAATCCCAGCACTTTGGGAGGCCGAGGCGGGCGGACCATGAGGTCAGGAGATCGAGACCATCCTGGCTAACACGGTGAAACCCCGTCTGGTACAAAAAATGAGGCGGGCGTGGTGGCGGGCGCCTGTAGTCCCAGATACTCGGGAGGCTGAGGCCGGAGAATGGCGTGAACCCGGGAGGCGGAGCTTGCGGTGAGCCGAGATCGCATCACTGCACTCCAGCCTGGGCGACAGAGCGAGACTGTCTCAAAAAAAAAAAAAAAAAAAGGCAGAAAAAAGAAAGTTACAGTTGAAACTGAGAAGTGAGAGTGTAGGTAGGTAGAACAGGCGATCTCTTTAATCACAGTTATTGCACTTTTCAGAATAGAGGTAAGGACATCCTCGGGCAGTAGCTTTCCTGGTTTCCATGTTGACCACTCCCACCCATCATAGGGAAAGTACATAGCAAATTGATGTGAACGCAATCCCAAAAAGAAAAAAGACAAATGTCTATTGAAATCTTTTGCTCATTTAAAAATTGAGTCTTTTTTAAGAGTTCTTTGTATATTCTGGGTACAAGTTTTTTTGCAATGTATGTGATTTGCAAATACTTTCTCCTGTCTGTAGAGATGGGGTTTCACCATGTTGGCCAGGCTGGTCTTGAACTCCTGACCTCTGGTGATCCGCCCGCCTCGGCCTCCCCAAAGGGCTGGGATTACAGGCGTGAGCCACCGCGCCCAGCATGAAATTTTAATAGCTAGTCTTCGTTTTGAACAGTGAACATTATAGATCTATCCCCCAATTCATCCTTTTTTTTCAAAATGAGTTTATAAAGGTCTCTCTCTTTTTCACAAGCTAGAAAGTATCCTTCGTATGATGAAGATTCAAATTGCATCTTATTATCATGTCCTGGGACACTTCTCTGAAAGAAGATGATGTCACTTTTCGTATCCTTGATGTTATCTGGAGGATTCATTTCCTATATAAAAAAAAACATTACCTAATTATTTCAGGAAATGAACAATTTGAATACATGAAGTTTGTTTTGAAGTATATTACTGAACAGAACAAAAGTAGTTTTGCTTCTCAAGAGTTACATAAAAAAATCTCTGAACAGCAATACTGACCTCTCCTTCTGAACTCCGAATCTCCTATTCTCCCTGTCATGGGATGCATATTCAGGTCCAGGACTCTAGTTTTCCCCTATCCATCAAACAGCTTACTTCTCTCCTCTCCCACTGAGTGGTGTCCACATTTACTCAAGATGAAGTAGAGTTCCAGCAAAGACCAGAAGCTTTTTGGGCTAATGTCAGTTCGTGTCCTCTATAACCATTCACAACTAAAGACATTGATGACCTCCTCCCATAAATTTAGGCTAGTTCTAGTTTCCTTTTATTTTTGCTTTGAGACAGGATCTTGCTCTGTTGACCAGCCTGAAGTGCAGTGGTGAAATCATAGCTCGCTGCAGCCTTGAACTCCTGGGCTCAAGCAATCCCCCTGCCTCAGCCTCCTGAGTAGCTGGGACTGTAAGTACGCACCACCACATTTGGTTCATTTTGAAAATTTATTTTTGTAGAGAAGGGGTCGGGGGTATCTCACTTTGTTGCCTAGGCTGGTCTTGAACTCCTGGCCTCAAGTGATCCTCCCACTTTGGCCTCTCAAAGTGCTGCGATTCCAGGTGTGAGCCACCATGCCTAGCCTGGCCAGTTCTCATTTCTGAGCCAACTGTGAGAGAGACAGGAAGTGCCAGCAATCTTAGCTTACTCTTTCAGTGGAGCCTGAAATTAAAACTGATGGTGAATAGACCCAATACTTGCTGTAGGGCTAAGCCCTGGGTTCCTGTATACACCTGCTGTATTGGCTCAGTTGGCAGTCCTTGACTCTGTCTCCCTGCCAAGTACTCCAGTTCCATGGTAGTCTTGAATTTCTGTCCTGAATATGGTCTACTTGGCTGGGCCCTGTCCTAGGAGGCCAAAAGCAGATTCCTGTATGTTTCAGTCACAGAATAGGGTCCTGTGAGAAATGGTTAGATTACTTGAAACTATAATCTTGCAGGTTATCCAACTGGTAGTGCTGCCTGCACTTTCCCTGTTAGTGCAGCATGTCTATTTTGCAGGATGGATCAGAACATGTGGGCACCACCTATGTTTCTTCCATGTTAATCCTGGAACCAGTAGATGTTTTGGATTTAATTTTGGCCTCATGGCAGCACAGATTCCCATGATCCTAAGCACTGATAGAGAAACCTCCAGAATTAAAATAGCATTTCTTCATCCTCCTAAGATGCCTGAAAGACTCTAGGTGGCGGAGGCTGGGGAGTTACCTCCAACTTCTCAATCAGTTGTGGAATCGATACTTATAACTCTTGACCTTTGTTCTTCACCAACAAGTGTGGGTCCTAAGTTGATGAAAGTATAAACTAGTTTCCCTATTGGCACCCACTTCTGCAGCTGTCTACAATATACCACAATTTAGGAAGAGACCCTAAGCTGTGGGCATCAATTTGGAACTAATCTGAAATCTAATGTATAAGTGAGAAATAATCCATAGCCAAAACTTCAAAAGCTCTAGTAACATTACAGAGGAAGATGAACCAGTACAGAAAGTTACAGTTGAGCCGGGCGCGATGGCTCACGCCTGTAATCCCAGCACTTTGGGAGACCAAGATGGGCAGATCATGAGGTCAGGAGATCGAGACCATCCTGGCTAACACAGTGAAACCCCGTCTCTACGAAAAATACAAAAAATTAGCTGGGCGTGGTGGCGGGTGCCTGTAGTCCCAGCTACTCGGGAGGCTGAGGCGGGAGAATGGCGTGAACCTGGGAGGCAGAGCTTGCAGTGAGCTGAGATTGCGCTACTGAACTCTAGCCTGGGCGACAGAGCGAGACTCTGTCTCAAAAGAAAAAAAAAATAATAATAAAATAAAATAAATAAAATAAGAAAGAAAGTTACAGTTGAAACTGCGAAGTGAGAGTGTGGATAGGTAGAACAGGCGATCTCCTGAATCACAGTTATTGCACATTTCAGAACACAGGTAAGGACTTCCTCGGGCAGTAGCTTTCCTAGTTTTGATGTTGACCACCCCCAGCCATCATAGGGGAGGTACATAGCAAATGGATGTAAAAGCAATCCCAACGACCTTGGAGAACCCCCAACTTGGAAAGCCCTACCTGGTGAAACTTGAGTGCTCCATGGGGCAAAGGATTTTTTTTTTTTTTTTTAACATCAGAAGGGGTTGAATCTGAATCCAGGGAAAGTTGATATTGACCTAAGATCTCCCAAGTGCACTGGAAAGTCTGAGGGAACCCTGGCCAAGCCTGGATATAGATACATATATATGTATATATATGAAACAGACACTGACAGTAACCTCTCAAAGCAAATCCCTCTTAGTGTTGTCAAAGTTCTTGACCAAAGAACTTTATAAGACTTTATAGCTAGTAATCAACAGTGAAAGGTGAGCACATTAGGGCAACCAGTTGTATCTTTTTCTCTTTTTTTTTTTTTTTTTTGAGACGAAGTCTCATTCTGTCGCCCAGGCTGGAGTGCAGTGGTGCGATCTCGGCTCACTGCAGCCTACGCCTCCTAAGTTCAAGCGATTCTCCTGCCTCAGGCTCATGAGTAGCTGGGATTACAGGTGCGTGCCACCATGCCTGGCTAATTTTTGTTTGTTTGTTTGTTTTTAGTAGAGACGGGGTATCATCATGTTGGCCAGGCTGGTCTTGAACTCCTGATCTCAAGTGAGACATTCGCCTTGCCCTCCCAAAGTGCTAGGATTATAGGCATGAGCCATTGTGCCTGGCCTGTTGTATCTTATTATCTAGAACCTAGGCCACTTTTATAACCACTGCTAAGATCCTTATTAGTGGCAGGAAAAGGGATTAAAGACAAGGGCTAAAACTGGTCCTAGTCCACCCCTCGCTCTTTCCCTCCCTCCAACTAATATTTACTGAGTTCCTTCCAGAAGCACATTTGCTATGATGCTGATGAAGCTTCAATGTCAGATTCCCTCATTTGCACAGATCTCTTCAAGCCACCCCCCACCCACCCTTTTTAAAAGTTGAATTAAATTATTAAGCTTACACCTGTGGTAATTTTACATTCTCTTTTTCTTGAGACCGAGTTTTGCTCTTGTTGCCCAGACTGGAGTGCAATGGCACCATCTCAGCTCACCGCAACCTCTGCCTCCCAGGTTCAAAAGATTCCCCTGCCTCAGCCTCCCAAGTAGCTGGGATTACAGGCATGCGCCACCACACCCAGCTAATTTTGTATTTTTAGTAGAGATGGGGTTTCTCCATGTTGGTCAGGCTGGTCTTGAACTCCTGAATTCAGGTGATCTGCCCACCTCGGCCTCCCAAAATGCTGGGATTACAGGCATGAGCCACCATGCCCAGCTACGTTCTTTTTCTTTAAAAGGACCATCAAAATTGTATAAGCTTCAGGCTCCCCCAAATATGGATTTGCCCAGTTCATACTAAGTGCCAAGCATTATTTCCATCTTCTTAACATTGTCACCAGTCTCCCCCAACAAGAATCCACCTGTAGGTTCGGACTTATCCCAGTTTCTGAATCTGCCTCTGCAGCTGAGTTTTCCTCTATCCCACATAGTTTGAGCTTGGCCATCTCCTTCCCTTCTAATTATGTTGCTCAGTAACAGCATGCTTAACCCCTTCCACCCTACCCTTCTATCCCAGGCCTCTTATGCCATTTTGATAACTAAGCTGCCTGCCTGTCAGGTCTGGAGTGGGGACTCCAAATTGTCACATGAAGGGGTGGCACTCTGGTTGGAAGGAGATAGCTGAGGGATTTGTCTGGGGGCTGTATCTGTTGCATATGCACTGTTCTTACTTGGATTATACTTTAGAGTGGCTTTTTTCTCCCTCCCAAATTGCCCCTTGGTACCTTCACTAAGGTCATACCCTAACTGTCTTTCAGTGGGGACCGGGTGGGCATGAAAGCAGTTATTTATTGGCAAATCTCCACTCAAAAAGTGTCTTCATGACATGGAATTCTCCTCTGAAGCATTGCCAATTTGTAAGCATCCCTGGCTACTCTTACTGGGAGGAAAGTTTTCTGGCTGAGTCTGTAGCTATAGTTAATTGTGGTTTATCTAACAATAATGGAGGAAATAGAGAAATATAATAGAGAATAATAATGGAGAATAATAGAGAAAAAGTAGAGGCCAGAAATACTTTATACCTGGCTTTCAGATTATTATAGCATTGCTTTTACAGCTGATCTCATAAATTTTATTCAATTAGATTAACATTAAAAATAACACACATCAACTGGAAGCTGAAGCTTGTGTTTGAGACTTAGGCTAAGGATCAGGAACAAAACAACTACAGATTAAAATATTATTATGATTTCCAAAGGAGTAGAAATATAGAAGGATAATTAGCTTCATTCTTCATAGCGGAACTCATTCTGGAAAGTCACATGTTATTCTTAAATGTATGACTCACATATGTATTCTATATTATTATTTGTATAAAGACTGATTATTCAGGAGATGCAGGTCATAAAACAAGTATTGTATCTCCTCCTCCCTGTGACAGGCTCAGAAAAACCATCGTTATCACAATAGGTAAAGAGTTTGATACTTTTTAGTAAGTATTCTTTTTTTTTTTTTTTTTTTTTTTTGAGACGGAGTCTCGCTCTGTCGCCCAGGCTAGAGTGCAGTGGCACGATCTCGGCTCACTGCAAGCTCCGCCTCCCGGGTTCAGGCCATTCTCCTGCCTCAGCCTCCTGAGTAGCTGGGACTACAGGCGCCCGCCACCGCACCCGGCTAATTTTTTGTATTTTTAGTAGAGACGGGGTTTCACTGTGGTCTCGATCTCCTGACCTTGTGATCCGCCCGCCTCGGCCTCCCAAAGTGCTGGGATTACAGGCGTGAGCCACCGCGCCCAGCCGTAAGTATTCATTTTAATGGTTCTCTGCTTCTTGTTATTTCTGTTCTAGGCAAAATGTTGGTCTGAGGATATTTGAGTTTTCTAATTATATTTATATTAACATTAGAAATAATATTATATTTCTAATTATATTAACATGATTGAAAACAAAGTAAGGCTCAGTCTTACCTTAAAGGAAATAATTCTGTTCTCACAGGAGAGAGTTGAAATTTTCTCACACTTCACAGAGATGGCTACAGCCATACCTCTAGGCTGGCTATCTTTATACATATTTATAATAAATATGGTCCGGGGTGCATTATCTGAAATAAATACAATAAATGAGAACTCTAGTTAGAAGAATTTTTGCACAGGAACATTTGTGGAAATTTAACCAAAGAATAGTCCTTAGTACACCTGTTCCCACTTTGAGACTTGGCCAGTCTGCAGGAGACTACGTACAGCTGGTCAGACATTTTTTAAAACACAGTTCAGGCCTGGCACAGTGGCTCGTACCTATAATCCCAGCATTGAAAAGTTAAAAACAACCTTTTAGAATCCCTATCATTAAAATACTCAAAAGAGTTGCAGCATGTGCGTTGTAACACATATTAAACTGTGGGGTTGTCTGTTTGTTTGGTTGGCCGAGGCAGGCAGATCACTTGAGGTCAGGGATTTGAGACCAGCCTGGCCAACACGGTGAAACCCCAACTCTACTAAAAATACAAAAATTAGCTGGGTGTACGTGGTGCATGCCTGTAGTCCCAGCTACTGAGACTGGGAGGCTGAGGCATGAGAATTGATTGAACCTGGGAGTGGAGGTTGTAGTGAGCCGAGATCGCGCCACTTCAGCCTGGGCGACAGAGTGAAACTGCGTCTCAAACAAACAAACAAGCCCACAGTTTAATGTGTGTTACAACATACATGCTGCAACTTCTTTTAGTATTTTAAAGATATGAATTCTAAAAGATTGTTTTTAACTTGTAAATGCTAAATAAAATATTTAAAATATATGTTAAGGTAAGTATTCAGTATTTTTAAAGAACGCACATTCACTGCTTCAACTCAGCCTAACTTTGATATTTGGAATTCATATTTTGGAAGTCACAGTAGACTTGATCATTTTCTTTTTTTTTTTTTAAGTTTTTTAATTTTATTATTTTTTTAAATTTTACAGACAAGGTCTCTATATCACCCAGGCTGGAGTGCAGTGGCTATTCACAGGCACGATCATCGTGTACGAGAGTCTCAAAGTCCTGGCCTCAAGCAATCCTCCTGCATGAACCTGCCAAGTAGCTAGGATTACAGATAGATGCCACCACACCTGGCAACTTAATCCTTTTCTATTGTACTCTAAATTTCTGGGGGAAGACAGACTCATTTGAAATGCGTGTGTATTCATTTTTAATATTTTTAAAACTATCAGCATTTTCAGCTGTAACAAGCAGGGATTAAGCATCCAACTATAGAGGTTTTAAACAGTGAGTGCAATCACAATAAAGGGATTGGTGATTCAAAGGCAGGCTCAGAGAGGCATGACCCCTAGCAATGTCTTATTGTATCCATTTTTTTACCCCAACTAAAAAACATGGATGCCTCATAAAGTTTCTTGTAAGTGAAATTATTGTTACTCCTGTGACTTTTCATCTAAGGATTAGGACTAGCACGGAAAAATGTAAACAGTAAAACAGAATGGGAAGAAGTAGCTAGTCATTTCTACGTTTGCGAATTAAAAAAAATACCTCTACAGTCAGAATCAGTCATATCTTCAAATAGGGGCCGATTTCCTTGGTCAATGAAGAGAACTTGGTCATTCAAATTTCTTATGATTGATAATTTAGATTCAAGCTTGCCAAAGTAATCTGATTCCAGGTTTTCTACAATAAACATGAAATCTCATTAAAAATACAAACTTTCTTTGTTAATTGACAAATAAGTATGCTATATATTTTAGTTTTCTAAAACTATTAATGACAATCTTCTGTTCCAGAAGTAGCTACAATAAAGTTGCCTATTGTTTTTTAGCCTACTCTCAAAGGCACACTCAATTTCTTGTTACCATTCAGAACTACTCTGCCACTGAAGTGTTAACTTCAAATATCCTACTTTCTGACCAGTCTCTTACCCTTTTAATTTTCTTACACTTTTACTCCAACTCTATGCGTTCTTAAATTTCACAACATCTTCCAGTCTCCTGACTCTAGTACTTCCTCTCTAACCTCTTCCTGTCTTCCCTTTCTTCCCTGTGCAGCTGGACCTCAGAGTTCATTTTGTCTACCATTTTGCAAGGATATTAAATCGCTAACTTATTTGTCTTTCTGCTACAAAACTCCAAACTTGGCTGCTGAGTGCTGCTAGTGAACAATGGCACAAGTGTTCGAATCGGTGCTGTTACAAGCATATCAATTGTCAATACTTCTTTTGTTTTCCAGTTCAGCACTCTCTTCCATAGTTCATAGCCGCAATTTCAAATTTTCTTTGCTCTCTTCAGGACCTCTACACCATCATCTCTGTTTTCATTTTCAGCAAATGATTTCCTGCTACTCCACGTGCAAATTTAACTCTGGCAGTACCAGTTATTTCATCTCTCTCTTGTCCCAGGGGGAAATGCGAAGGTGCCATTGCTGGTATCTGAGGTTGATCCCATTTGTGCTCGGCATGTACCCTCTACTGAAGCTTTGATTTGCCAATCATCCTTTCTCTTCTATCAACCCAGCAATTCTACCTCCTGGGTTTTATCCTAAAGATAAAATCACACAAATGTGTGAACATTTTTGTACAGGAATGCTTATGGGAACATTGTTAATAACAATAAACTAGAAACAAACATTCACCAATTACGAATTGATTAAATAAAAAGGGCAAAGATATGCCCTTATTGTGAAATATCATGAACTTAATATAACTGCAAATACTCGTTGCCATGGAGATATGTCCATATATATCACTAACGAGAAAAAGCAGCTTTAGTACAATACCTTTTAATAAAAATATAAGCATTTCTGTGTCTGTATATATATACAGAAAGAAGTATAGAAATATTGCATCAAAGTGGTAGCTATGATTATTTCTGGGTGGTTTTTATATTTCTATCTTTCATATTATTATCTTTTTTCATTGCCTGAATTAGCTATAAAATGAACACATTATTTTCATAATCAAAAAAGCACAAAGCTCTTTGAGATTTAAAACTGCTCCATCAACCCAATCTCACTTTGCAGCTAGTCTTGTTTCTCTCCTCCTTTTAACAGCCAAGCTTTTAGCAAGAATTGTCTGTATCCTTTCTTCACTTTCCATTCACTGTTTCACTCACTGCAATCTGCCTCTGCCTCCATTTTGCCATCAAGCTGCTTTCACTGAGATCACCAAACTCCTTGTTGCTGAATCTAAAAGCTGTGTTCTGGCCCTTGATTCTCAAGGCTGCAAAATTCAACACAACACCTATCCCCTCAATCTTAAAATGCTCTCCTCGGAGTCGGTGGAATTCTCTTGGTTTTTCTTTTTCCTTTTTGGTTAGTCTGCTCTCTGTTCTTTATTAGCTTCTCTTTCTACTGCATCCTTTAAATGTACGTATTCCTCCCAGTTTAGTACTTGGCTTTTACTCTCTCACTCTACACATTTCCTCTGATTTGTCTTTTTATTTCTATAGATTCAGATGCCATTTCTATGCATAAGCCTTCAATATCTCTATCTCCAGCCCAAATCTTTGTCCTGAGCTCAGAACCACATGTAGAAGAGTTTATTGGACACCTCCACTAGGATGTTCCACAGACATCTCAGATCCAAAACTAAATGCGTCATCCATCCTCCTCTTTGTATACACCAAAACCTGCTCTTCCTCCTGTGTTCCCTATTTCACTGAATGGTACAAATTGCCCAAGTGAAAAATGTAGGCATCATCTTTTCTACTTTCTTCTCCTTTCCAAATCTAACCTTAAATCATGTCCTACTGATTCTCTCAAGTGTTTCTAAAATCCATTCACAGCTCCTCATCAGCACTCCATTGTGTCTAACTTAATTTATGACACCATCATTTCTTGTAAGAATTAAAATAGCCTCTCAATCTTTAATTTTGTCCTCTTCACCCCACACCATTAATTCTTTATACCAAAGCCAGAATGATATTTTAAAAATATATTATTTCTGAATTTTAAAGAGTCATATGGCTACCTGGAATAAAGATTATATTTTCCAGATTTCCTTGCACTTGGTGTGGTCATGTGATTAGATTCTAGTCAATAGAGTATGAGGGAATTGATGTATATAACTTCCAATTAGAGTCTTTGAAAGGAATGAGCCTGACTTCTCCTATCTTGACCCTTTCTTGATAACTGGGATATGAACCCAGGAAGTATGATGATTTTCAACTATGTGTATGAGATCAACAACTGGGGGATGATGGGTAACAAGAATGAAGAAAGTTGGGGTCCCAATATCATCAGGTTGCTTCCAGCCATACTACTTCTGAGCTGCCTACTTAGGGTTTCTTTGAGAAAAAATTCTCTGTCTTATACAGCTACTGTATCTTTGGATGTCTTTGTTACAACAAACTAATCTTTACCCTAGCTAATACATATTGTGCTTAATTAACCCTAGTATCTCCAAGATAAAGTCCAAATTTCACATCTTGGAGCAAGAGAATGTCTTGCTCTACACCCTGTTTATCACTCTAGCTTCTCTCATTGTTCTCCTACTCCTACTCTACTTCCATGCTGAATTATCATGAATTCATCATAAATGCCATGGTTTCTTTCAGATCTTGGCCTTTGAATGTGGTCTTCTTGCCCCACCCATTCCTATCTCCTCTACTTCCAGAATTTTCTGCCCTCCCGCCGCCATCAATCCAGGAGCCTCGCAGGCTTCTTCCCAAAGCATTTCTGAGATGAGGTGTTACTGATTTTGGACAATTCTAATGCTTCAATCCCCTTTTCCTATGCAATGCCTCCCCCCCAGCAACAGAATCCATGACTCCCTGCTAATCTTAGGACCTATGAAACAGGCAAAGTCTATTTTGTACGTTCTAAGAGCTGGAGAATGTTTTAAGTCGTAGAGAAGCATCTTTTGCTAGAGGTTCTTCTTTGTATCTCTTATGACCATCTTCATTCCAAAGCTGTGCTACTGAGTCCACATTCCTTTGAGGGCAGATTGGCTTTCCAAATAGATGGCTATCATGTGAACCATTTTTTTTCTCAGCTGACAATGTTGATATAGATGTGTCTCAAGCAGATACTTAGTTTGCAAAGAAAAATAAATTCATTTATACTTTACCATCATCTTCAGCTAAGAGGGGGAAAAAAAGAGAAACAGAATATGTAAAATTTTGTATTTCAACTCAGAATTTCATCTCATTCTAGTTTTTACTTTTGCTACTCCTCTTTCTCAAACTCCTATTTTTATGGTAATGGTCTGTCTTGGCTTTCATCAGAATATTATATAATCATCCAAAAGGCCCATAAAATGAAGCTTATTAGACTCAGTGTGTTCTCAGGTAATTTAGACATAAAACTTAAATCCTGGGCTTAAAAATTTCAATATGTAACTAAAAATAAATTTTATAAAATGAGAGATTTTACTTTTGAATTTATTGCTTAAATGGAAAGTCATCTAAGAAAAGTCGCCTAAGAATTTTTTCTGAAGGTTTTGTTTTTTGGACAGGGTCTACTGTCATGCAGGCTGGAGTGTAGGGGTGGGATCACAGCTCAGTGCAGGCTCGAATTCCTAGGCTCAAGTGATTTTCCTGCTTCAGCCTCTGAAGAAGGTAGGAGGTGTTCACAGGTAACTTTTTTCAATTTTTTGTAGAGATGGGGTCTCACTTTGTTGCCCAAGCTTTTAAATGAAGGTTTCAAATGAAGGCAAACTTTCAAATGAAGCCATATTGTTCACAGAAGATTAATTATAAGAAGCAATTTTTAGGCCATGTGTGGTGGTTCATGCCTGTAATCCCAGCACTTTGGGAGGCCGAGGCAGGAGGATCATCTGAGGTCAGGAGTTCAAGACCAGACTGGCCAATATGGCAAAATGCTGTCTCTATTAACAATACAAAAAATTCGCCAGGTGTGGTGGGATGCACCTGTAGTCCCAGCTACTCAGAAGGCTGAGGCAGGAGAATCGCTTGAACCCAGGAGGTGGAGGTTGCAGTGAGCAGAGATCAGGCTATTGCACTCCAGCCTGGGCAACAGGAAAAAAAAAAAAGAATCAATTTTTACTTGTCAAACATATTTACATAAAATGGTGTAACTCATAGAACTCTAAATTTAGAGAATCTCTTACATAATTTGCCAATTTGCTTTGGGAAACTGTATTTCCTGCATGCACCCAGTTTTGTACTGGGATTTTCCCATGAAAACTGGGATTTTCATGATGCACACTTACTGCCACCTGGAGAGTGAGCTACTGCTAATTAAAGTGCCAGGACATGTGGTGTGACAAAGTGCTGAGACCTTGGACATGTTATGGTTAATTTCTAGAGGCCTACTATTTTTTTAAGAGCCATTAATATTACAATAAAATTTGGTGACAAAAAGAGTCACTTAACAGTTCACTTCACAACATCTTTTCTAGTTAAATAGATTTATCTGAACTTGGTATTTGTTCTATGGCATTAGCCTTACCTATAAAGTAAAGCGTATTGTCAATAAATTTCATTGTCACAAAATTGATGCAATTGTCTTCTGCTGGTTCAGCAGCCATCTTTATTCCTAATGAAAGCAAAGATCCATCTGTTAAGAGACAGTGATTGTACATTTTACTACTACTTTATACTACCTTCAAGTTCAGTGGTCAGTTAATCACCTAGTATACTGATGAACAATCTTGACATTTAATAAATGCCAGAAGTTTCAGCTTATGAATACCTATGTTTAAGTGTTCTCTTACAAATCATCAGATATTTGGAATACAGAAAGCATTTTCTCATTAAACAATATTATATAGGGTAGATAAATGGCCCACTACTGAACTGAATCATTATTCTAGTATTCCTTGTGAAATATAAATATATTATCAATGTAAATACAGCCTCATCTGAGGATGCCAGAAACACATCTAATCCCGCCCTTTAGGAAGGACTGGCTTCATCCTTCTCTTAGAACAGTGGGTTCCTACGGGTGAGAGGCTGAAGGTTTGTGACTTCATTGTCAAAGTGCTAAAGGTGAAACAATGATTAAAAAAGTGCTTCCATCTGAGGGTACAGGCAGGGTGGGAGAAGGCTGCAGGGCTCTGGCATTTGATGGCCCTTTCTCCCTGAGCAGCAGTGGTTTTTTATCTGGAGTCTAGATTATACTATCTTTTTAACACAAGTAATACATAAACACAATCTTGCTGTAAAATCAAGGGACACAGGATTTGAAAAAATTTTAAATCCTATTTATTCTTCCTTTCTGCCCCTCTTTCAATATGGTGTGCAGGTTTCCAGAATTTTGTTATGGAATAGGAGTTCTCAGTGTGAGAAATCTGTGAACTTGGATGGGGAAAAAAATACACATGTATTTTCACCAACTTCTGAAATTTAGCATTCCTTCCATGATTAGTTGCAGGAAACAAACCACAGTATTATTAGTAGTACGTGTGACTCTGTCATTAATAGAAATACCTATTTTCTATTGTGCTACAATTATTGCAGAGATCTTGAAACATAGTTTAAACTCATTACTACTTTGAAATTACAGAAGTTTAGTTCTCATAGTAGATCTTATTATTTAATGTCTTGGTAAAAAGGCACATCTATGCTGCATCAAAATTTGTTTAAATTAAATGGTATGCAGGAGAGTATTCATAAATCTGTGCTCAAAATTTTTCTAGCATAATATGAGGCCCAGTACGTATGGTAGAGTAAGCAGGAATTTAAAACTCAGTTTAAAAAAAATTAATCTGAATTAAGCTAACCCCAAAATACTTGTTAGTTCATGTTATATAACAGTTTTGTCTAGATTTAGTTCCTTATACACATCCAAATGTGGATGGTTATTAAATTTATTTTATTTAATAAGTTTAAATAAAATAAAATGTTATTAAACCTTAATATTTAAATTTACAATTTATTTTTTCTTTTCTGCATTTTTATTAAATGAGTTTCATATCCAGTTTAAAAGGCAAATGTAAACATGCTTTCTTAAAGATGTATCATAAGCTGTTTTCTTTCAGTGAACTGAAGTGTTTGACAAAGAAGTAAATGTTAAAACCATGTTATCAGACATGTTACTTTCAGCTTTGTACTTATTATGACAAGTTTACATATCAAGTTTTTTTGTATTTTTATTTTACTTGTATAAATTTATGGGGTACAAGTATAATTTTGTTTTATGGACATATTGCATAGTGGTGAAGTTAGGACTTTTACTGTATCAATCACTGGAATAACATACTTTGTATACAATAAGTAATTTCTCATCCACCTCCCTCTCACTTCCCCCACCTTTTGAGTCTCTACTGTTTATCATTCTATACTCTGTCTACGGATCCACACTACTTAGCTCCCACTCATAAGTGAGAACATGAGGTATTTGCCTTTCTGTGTCTGAGCTGTTTCACTTAAGATAATGGCCTCCAGTTCCATCCATGTGGCTGCAAAAGAGATTATTTCATTCTTTCTTATGGTTGAATAATATTCCATTGCATATATGCATACACACACACCATATTTTCTTTATCCAACCATCAGTTGATGAACACTTAGGTTGATTCTATATCTTTGCTACTGTGAATAGCGCTGTAAATAAACATACAAATGTAGGTATCTTTTTGATATAATGATTCCCTCTGGGTAGATATGCAGTAGTGGGATTGCTGGATCAAAGGGTAGTTCTATTTTCAGTTATTTGAGAAACCTCCATACTATTTTCTAGAGAGGTTTTATAAATTTACATCCCACCAAGAGTGCATAAGTGGTCCCTTTTCTCTGCATCCTGAACAACATGTTATTTTTTTTGTAATAACAGCCATTCTGATTGGTGTAAGATAGTATCTCATTGTGGTTTCAATTTGCATTTCTATGATGATTAGTGATGACAAGAATTTTTTCACATGCTTGTTGGCCACTTGTATGTCTTCTTTTGAAAAATATCTACTTGTGTCCTTAGCTCATTTTTTGACAGGATTATTTGTTTTTTTGTTGTTGAGCTGTTTGAGTTCCCTGTAAATTTGAGATATCAGTCCCCTGTCAGATGTATAGTTTGCAAGTATTTTCTCCCATTCTGCAGGTTATCTATTTACTCTGTTGATTATTTCTTTTGCTATATAAAGGCTCTCTAGTTTAATTAAGTCCCATATGTCTATTTTTGTTTTTATTGCCTGTGCTTTTCAGGGCTTGGCCATGAATTCTTCACCTAGACCAATGTCCAGAAGAGTTTTCCCTAGGTTTTTTTTTTTTTTTTTTTCTATTTTATAGTTTCAGGTCTTACATTTAAGTCTTTAATCCATCTTGAGTTGATTTTTGTACATGGTGAGAGACATGGGTCCAGTTTCGTTCCTTCTGTATCTAGCTATCCAATTTTCCCAGCACCATTTATTGAAACTGGTGTCCTTTTCCCATTGTATGTTCCTGTCAGCTTTACCAAAAATCAGTTGGCTGTTAAGTATGTGGCTTTATTTCTGGGTTCTCTATTCTGTTCCACTGACATATGTGTTTATACCAGTACCAAGCTGTTTTGGTTACTATAGCCTTACAGCGTAACTTGAAGGAGGTAAAAAATTTTTGATAACTCTGTTCTAATATAATAGGTTTCCTTCATACAGCTACGTATTTAATTTTATGTCTGTAAAAACATTGTTCTGAGAAGGGGTCCACAGTCTTCATATTTCCCATGAAAGTCCATGCCACAAAAATGATTAGGAAGTCCCTACACTAGAATTCAGCAGTGCCTTGGGTTCCTGAAGGCAGTTATGGTTGGGGCTCTAAGGAAGGTGAGTGAGTCACAATTGTCAATGGCACATAGAGGAGTAGCCATAAAACTGTGCTCATAGGCAGAGAACTGACTCAAATTCTTTCTAACATAATCTAAAAGCAAGCATATATGGTAGAATAAACAGGTAATTAAAACTCAGTTGAAAAAACTTAATGCAAATTAAGCTGACCCCAAATACTTGTGAGCTGGTGGCTATTTAACAGGTTTATTTTCTTTTTTAATAGAGATGGGATCTCATTATGTTGTCCAGGCTGGTCTTTAACTCCTGGACTCAAGCGATCCTCTCTCCTTGACCCCCCAAAGAGCTTGAGATTACTGTACCCAGGCCTTATTTTACAGTTTTATCTAGGTTTAGTTCCTTATGCTCATCTAAATGTTAATGGTTATTAAATTTATCTTATTTAAGTAACTTTTTTTTTTTTTTTGAGATGGAGTCTTACTCTGTCACCCAGGTTGGAGTGCAGTGGCGCGATCTCAGCTCACTGCAACATCCACCCCACTCCTCTCACCTGGGTTCGAGCAATTCTCTCATCTTAGCCTCCCAAGTAGCTGGGACTACAGATGCGTGCTACCACACCCAAGTAAGTTTTAGCATGTTTGGTAGAGATGGGGTTTCACCATGTTGCCCAGGCTGGTCTTGAACTCCTGAGTTCAAGTGATTTGCCTGACTTGGCCTCCCAAAGTTCTAGGATTATAGGCGTGAGCCACCATGCCTGGCCAACAGATTTAAGTAAAATAAAAACTGATGTACGAATAAATTTAAATAAACATTTAAATATTATAAAATTTAAATGTTTATCAAATATTTAAATTTATATTTTAGAATTATCACCTAGTTTTTTAAAGGAGGGGATAAGGAAGATTCTTAAAGAAAAATAATATAGCAAAGGATGAAAAGATTGCTGAGATAAGTCTAAACATTTTTTACCAAAACCCAAACCAACTTTAATATCAAAAATCAGAACAATAATGACTAGGCTGTGAGCTCCATGACAGCATTTTCTTTATTCACCTTTATGGCTTCATTGCTGAACACAGCCCTGTTATCAGCGTCAGAAGGTGTTTGTTAATGACTGCATTAACTGCGAAGGCAGACATTTGTTAACCTGAGACTCTATGTTTTGATTAGTTATCAGCTGGTGAAATAATGACCAGCATGATCTTCTCTACAAACTTTAATATTATGTAATACACACATATTTATTAAAGTAATTCACCTGAAATGTACCAAGCAGTATGGGCAGAAATTGGATTAAATTACTGGTGTTTACTATTTTCAGTACATAGTTAGTCAGTGAGTGAGTGGATTTAGAGAAGGACAATATTTGAGCTGATTCACCAGTTAAGGCTTGAGCATCAACTACGCATCAGGAATGTGGCCAGTAGCTGACCAAACCACACATGAATGACAGTTAGCTCCTACCCTCCAGTGACTCAGAGTCTAGTGGGAGAGAAGAATCTATAAAGAGTTACAAAATAATATAATGAATGCAGTAAGAGCTGAATTTACAAGATTCTTTCTGTTTGATAGTGCTGGAGAAGGTTACCACAGAAGTGATGACCGTGCTGCCTTGAAAGAGAAGCAGGCATTTTCAAGGCCAGGGGAAGAGCTTCCACCAAGAAGAAGCAATGTGAACAAAGGCTAGGCAGCAGGGAGACTGAGAGAACATGGGTTGTTTGAGGCCTCAACATTTTTACCATAAATAAGGCAAATGCAGTCACATTTTACAGAAAGAATGCATTTCTAAAGATCTCACATAGTTCAAGATTAACTTTTCTGTTCTTTTTTTTTTTTTTTTTGAGACATTTTCACTCTTGTTGCCCAGGCTGGAGTGCAATGGTGTAATCTCAGCTCACCGCAACCTCCGCCTCCCGGGTTCAAGTGATTCTCTTGCCTTAGCCTTCTGAGTAGCTGGGATTACAGTCATGCGCCACCACAACCAACTAATTTTGTAGTTTTAGTAGAGACAGGGTTTCTCCATGGCTGGTCTTGAACTCCTGACCTCAGGTGATCTGCCTGCTTCGGCCTCCCAAAGTGCTAGGATTATAGGGGTGAGTCACCGCGCCCAGCCTAATTTTGTATTTTTTCAGTAATAAGGGGGGGGGGGGGTGTTTCTCCATATTGGTCAGGCTGGTCTCGAACTCCTGACCTCAGGCGATCTGCCTGCCTTGGTCTCCCAAAGTGTTGGGATTACAGGCGTGAGCCACTGTGCCTGGCCAAGGTTAACTTTTCTTTGGGAAAAACGTAAAGGTATGAGACGAGGTATTCTTAGAGTACATAAATCTACAAGAACCAAAGCATATTCTTTCTTTCTTTTTTCAACTTTCTCAGCATTATTACTAGTGTTTTGTAGCCCACTGTCTCCACACAACCTGTCATGGTGGTACTTTGGCCTTTTTAATATTGTTTTCTTGCATGTAACCTTTGTTTCAACATATTTATTTGGAGTTTTTTTTTTTTTTTTTTTTTTTTTTTGCACAACAGTAACAATACATCCCTTAGCATTTGGATAACATTATCATATATAAAATTATTTGAAATTATGTGAAAAAATAGCACAATAATAACCCGTATGTCTGAAGAACTTCTGAGTTATTTAAAGTCTAATTTACATAATACTGACATGGAAGCAGATAATTCTACCAGGTATAAGAGACACTTGCATGTGGCAATAGTGAGTTTATAACTCATTTGACCTACCAGCTTGGAAATTATGTCATTCTAGATAAACTGTTTGGAAGCGTTAACATTATTTCCATTTTGCCCACATAAACTATAATTTTTATATTTTTGCCTAATTCAATTCACATAAAACGCAACTTGCAGTATAGTTTGATGAAAGCTTGGAAAGAAGAGTCAGACTACAAAGGCCTTGTGTAAGCAGGCTAAAGAGTTTGAACTGTTTTTTCCTGAAAAAAAAAAAAATGCTGACTTAAATAGGAGAAAGATATGGTCAAATTTGTGTTCTAAAAAACTCACTCTAGAAGCAACATAAAGAATGGATCTGGGTGGGCCATGAGCGGTGGGTCATGCCTGTAATCCTAGCACTTTGGGAGGCTGAGGTGGGTGGATCACTTGAGGTCAGGAGTTTGAGACCAGCCTGACAAACATGGTGAAACCTTGTCTCTACTAAAAATACAAAATTAGCAGGGTGTGGTGGCACATACCTGTAGTCCCAGATACTTGGGAGAGTGAATTGATGGAACCCAGGAGGGTGCGGTTGCAGTGAGCTGAGATCACATCATTGCACTTCAACCTGGGCAGCAAGAGCAAAACTCTGTGTCAACACCACCACCACCACCACCACCACCACCACCACGAACAAAATAATGGATCTGATTGAACAAGACTGGACAGAGCTCAGACAACAACTACAGAAGCAATGTTAACAATTAAGAGTTGATGAAGTTATAAACTAAGGTAGTGAATTCAAGAGATACTAAACAGCAGGATTTTTCAGCTGATCTGTTGTGGGTCAAATGGAAGAAGAAGGAACTGAGGATGACTTCGTAGTTTTTGGCTTAGGCAATTTGTTGAGTGGTTACCTCATTCATTAAGAAAAAAAGAATGAAAATACAGCTCAAGTGGAAAATAATTAGTTCAGTTTTGTAAATCTGAGATGTGTCTCGGAAGTCAAAAGAGAAAGGGTTTCAGGAGGAGCTGCCTGAAATCAGAAACTGCAGAGCTTCTAATTTACATATAAGCTTAAACTTGTTCATTGAATTTGGCAATTAGGAAGTTTTGGGTAACTGTAGAACAGTTTGGGTAAAGTGGAGGCAGCAGATGGTAGGTGGACAAATATCTAGGACAGAATGGGAGGGGGAAAAGTAAGGACAGTGACTACAAACTATTCTTTTAGGAAGTCTGGCTACCAAGTAAAGAGTTAGGGTAGTAGTTACTGGTGGCGAGGAAAGTTATATACAATGCACAAATTTTAATTTGGCTCCAGATACATAGTTCCAACGGTAAGAGATCTAATAAATTACTTTTCAAAACATGTCCTAGTTACCTGCCCAAAACTGAAACCTGGGAGACATTCTTAACTCCTTTGTCTAATCTTTCCCTTGTCTGATAAATACTGTAGATTCTAATTCAGAAATGTCTCCAGAATTTGGTATCTCCTCTTTGTCTCCAACAGCACTGTTTTTTTATTTTATTTTATTTTATTTTATTTTATTTTATTTTATTTTTTTATTATACTTTAAGTTCTAGGGTACATGTGCATAACGTGCAGGTTTGTTACATATGTATACTTGTGCCATGTTGGTGTGCTGCACCCATCAACTTGTCAGCACCCATCAATTCATCATTTATATCAGGTATAACTCCCAATGCAATCCTTCCCCCCTCCCCCCCTCCCCACGATAGGCCCCGATGTGTGATATTCCCCTTCCCGAGTCCAAGTGATCTCATTGTTCAGTTCCCACCTATGAGTGAGAACATGCGGTGTTTGGTTTTCTGTTCTTGTGATAGTTTGCTAAGAATGATGGTTTCCAGCTGCATCCATGTCCCTACAAAGGACGCAAACTCATCCTTTTTTATGGCTGCATAGTATTCCATGGTGTATATGTGCCACATTTTCTTAATCCAGTCTGTCACAGATGGACATCTCGGTTGATTCCAAGTCTTTGCTATTGTGAATAGTGCCGCAATAAACATACGTGTGCATGTGTCTTTATAGCAGCATGATTTATAATCCTTTGGGTATATACCCAGTAGTGGGATGGCTGGGTCATATGGTACATCTAGTTCTAGATCCTTGAGAAATTGCCATACTGTTTTCCATAATGGTTGAACTAGTTTACAATCCCACCAACAGTGTAAAAGTGTTCCTATTTCTCCACATCCTCTCCAACACCTGTTGTTTCCTGACTTTTTAATGATTGCAATTCTAACTGGTGTGAGATGGTATCTCATTGTGGTTTTGATTTGCATTTCTCTGATGGCGAGTGATGATGAGCATTTTTTCATGTGTCTGTTGGCTGTATGAATGTCTTCTTTTGAGAAATGTCTGTTCATATCCTTTGCCCACTTTTGGATGGGGTTGTTTTTTTCTTGTATATTTGTTTGAGTTCTTTGTAGATTCTGGATATTAGCCCTTTGTCAGATGAGTAGATTGCAAAAATTTTCTCCCATTCTGTAGGTTGCCTGTTCACTCTGATGGTAGTTTCTTTTGCTGTAACAGCACTGTTTTAAATCAAGCCCTCATCACCCCTGGCATCTTCTATATTAATACTCTTCTACTTGGTTGTCTTGCTTCTAGACTCTCCTCCATTGCTGCCAGAGTTATTCTCTCTGCCAGGCCAGAACTTCCCCTTCCCCTGCTTTTTTTTTTTTTTTTCCTGCCTGCAAACCCTGCCTCATCTCTCATCCCATAACTTCCAGCTTTAATAGTTCCTCTAGGAAAACTTCTGTGCTCTTTCATTCCTAGCTAATTATTCTCTCCTCAGAGTCCCACCTCACTCAAACCTGTTCATGCTTCTTAAATAGCTCTTACTACCCTGAATGGAGATTACTTTGAATAAAAATAGGTCTGTTCAGCTTCCATCTGAGTTTTAAGACAATGAGTTGTCTTTTTCTCCCCCTGAATCTTCAACACCTGGAAAGAGCTTACCACACAGTAAGAACTCAATAAATGTTCTATGAATAAAAGTTTGCTATGATAAACCTTGTTGCCATGACAATGGTGTAGAAAGAGATGTGTAGAATATATATATTTTTTCTATCTTAGACTTTCCTTCCACCTGAAAACCAATGAGAAGGAGGAAGAACAGGAGGGAAGCCTGAAAACGGAATTTTAAAAATAGAATACTTTTTCTAATGTCTTCTCCATTTTTCCCTAGTAGTTTCTTTTTTATTTCATGTGTTGATTTTGAATTCTTCATTCTTATTTTCTCACAATTCTTCTTGTTAGTTCTCAATACAGCTATGACGGATTACAAGTGGTGTGTTCTCAACCCCATTCTTCCTCTCCTCAATTTTCCTCTTCCTTTCTCATCCATGTTTCTTTGCTTTAACTCTAATCCATGAAAATTATAGTATCCATTGGATAAAAATGCTTTGACTGTTTCATCTAAAGTTCTCAGACTATTGACTTTTTTTTTTTTTTAAGAGTTATAAATCACCTCAGAAAGATCCTCCCAGGAGTAAGCAGTGACAATTTGTTTTTAAAACACAAAAAAATTTTTAGTTATGCAATACTTTGACAACTAGCCAGAGGCTAGTGAATGGTAGAATTTCATGATGGAAATGAGGACACATGAGTTCCAGTTTTGTCTGGGGCAAGTCACTTAATTTTAAGGGTCTCGGTTTTCTTATTTGGACAAGGAAGTTGGATAGTCAATCTTTAAGGTCTGTTCCAGCTCTACCAACCTGAAATTCTAGACTCCAGTTAAAGCTGTAAGGAGAGAACCACTGATATGTGGCAAACGGCCTAGTAACCACTTCTTCATAATTCTAAGACAAAACATATTTATGGCATGTTTATTATACAACCAGCATTGTTAAGCCACTAAGAGTTTAAAAACATACTATTAGGCTGGGCACGGTGGCTTACACCTGTAATCCCGGCACTTTGGGAGGCCAAGGCAGCTGGATCACTTGAGGTCAGGTGTTCGAGACCAGCCTGGCCAACATGGTGAAACCCTGTCTTTACTAAAAATACAAAAATTAGCCAGGCATGGTGGCATGTGCCTTGTAGTCCAGCTACTTGGGACGCTGAGGCAGGATAACTGAATGAATCCATGAGGCGGAGGTTGCAGTGAGCTGAGTTTGTGCCACTGCATTCCAGCCTGGGTGACAGAGCAGGGCTCTGTCTCAAACAACAACAACAACAAACATACTACTAGATTAAAAGTTAAAATGCCTTGAACCTGAAAAGCAACTATGATTATGTTTATCCTTGCTGTGGAATTCCAATCCTGTTGAATAGGTATAGGAGGAAATGAGGGAGCATGCTACATAACTAATTCCCTGAGATCAGGCAGGTAGTCAACAGCAACAAGATCAAAACTTAACTTTTCAGTTCTATAAATCATTTTGTCCTTGAACATTTTGTCATCTTATTATGAATGCGTGTATGTGAGTGTGGAAGAGGTGAGAGTAGAAGAAAACTTAAAAAATAAGTTTTTAAGATTTTGGTTTTGAGTCTGTAGACTCAAAGCAAAAAATCAAAATGGAACTGATGTAGTTTAAATGGCCTAGTTTGAAAAGGAGAATTGAATTGAATCTCAAAGAATGCTTAAAGATTTGAATAGATAGAGAAGGGAAGGAAATGGACCAGCATTTATATGATAATCAAAACAACGTTGTGGAGGGGGTGAACTGAATAGAGTGATTTTTTTTCTTTTCTTTTTTTTTGAGATGTGGTATTGCTCTGTCACCCAGGCTGGAGTGCAGTGACACAGCGAACATGGCTCACTGTAGCCTTGACCTCCTGGGCTCAAGTGATCCTCTTGCCTCTAGTTGGGACTACAGGCACATACTACCAAGTCTGGTTATTTTTGTATTTTTTTTGTAGAGACAGGGTGTTTGCCATGTTGCCCAGGCTGGTCTTGAACTCCTGAGCTGAAGCAATCCACCTGCCTTGGCCTTCCAAAGTGCTGGGATTACAGGTGTGAGCCACTGCCCCCAGCCTGTGATTTCTGGATTGCACTGGAACAGTCCTGCTGTTTTGCAGTGAACACAGGGTAAAGTGGGATTAGATTTTGGAGAGCTTTGGAAATCAGGTAAAAGAGTAAATTTAATCTCATAGGAAATAGGAAAACATTGCAGATAAAAGTTATTTTGAAGGAACTTTTTTTTTTTTGAGAAAGTCTCACTCTGTTTAGTGACTGAACTCACCACAGATTTGAGTTTCCTGGACTCAAGCAATCCTCAGAATCCTGAATAGTTCTACAGGCATGCACCAACACACCCAGGTAATTTTTAATTTGTTTGTAGAGACTATGTTGCCCTGGCTGGTCTCAAATTCCTAGGCTCAGGCAGGAGCTACTGACCTGGCTTGAAAGAAGATTTAACAGAACTCAAAGTAGCTGAATATAGGCAAAAAGAGGAATTTCAGGTGTCCTAAAATTTAGGGGGTCCTAATTTTCGTTACTCAACTTCAAACAGAGTTTTTATTCAGCCTTTCCCTTAACTGTGAAACAAAATTATCCCAGGGAATGCTATATTATCCAATTGTAGCCCAGTCCAAAGGTGTGGCAGATTTCACAAGATGACTACCCATGGGCAAATTTTTTGTTTGCCTTTAATGTAATTGATTCTGTCTTGAGATTCCCTTTAAAGAGAAGCCTATTTATTTTACCACTCTAAAGCAGCGATTCTCAGGGAGTTCCTAAAGTGAAAGCTATTTCTAATAATTCTAAGACGTAATTTGTCTTTTTCACTCATTCTCTCATGAGTGAACAACAGAGTTTACCAGAGGCTACATTCTGTGCAATATTGCAATAGTCTGAATGCAAAGCAAATGAGAATCCAGCGGC
>NC_044563.1:124992278-125022847 GCF_007565055.1 Rhinopithecus roxellana | reverse complement strand
CACAATTTTTGGTGTTTGACCCATGTTTTAATTAGCGAATGTACATGGGCCAGGGCCTGACATAAAACTGACGCTTACTAAATGGTCATTATTTTTGTCATCTTCATCTAATTCAATTCTCAGAAAAACAAACTACACTAGAGTTAGCATTATCTCCATTTTATGGATGAGGTTCAGAGAGGTTATGTAACTTCTCTAATGTCCCCATAGCTAGGACATAGCAGACATGGTATTAAAACCCAGTAATGTTGTCCCTGCATTTACCAAGGGCCTCTTGCTACCCAACTTACTCCACAGAACAGAAATGGCTTCACCTTCTGCCTTACATGGGCCAGACACCCATCACCAGGGACCAGATGAGATCTGTGATGCTCCAAGGTCTGCTCCCATTGTGCAGTCAGAGCACTGCCTGAAGCAGACCAGGCAAAGCGCACCTCAGAGTGAACCACTCTGGTCTGAGGGAAAGCAGTTAAGTTCAGAAAAGACACTAAGGTGACAGGTGGGATTTGATTACCTGGCTTTTATATAAAACTCCTAACTGATTTCCCTGTATCTATTATCATTCTCAACCCACCCTCCACACATTCTTGCTTAAAATCTGTTACTGGTCTCCAGTTATCCTCAAAGATAAAATCCAATTGCCATTCAAGCTCGTCACGTGCTAGCCTTCACCTGTTCTCCAGCTTCACCCCAATTTCCCAAATACCCACCAAGCTTCAGCTCATCTGAATTATGTACGGTTCCCCAAATGCACCATGCTTTCCAGCTGCTCCACCTCCTTCTAACTCCTGCCTTTTTTTTTTTTTTTGAGACGGAGTCTTGCTCTGTTGCTCAGGCTGGAGAGCAGTGGCGTGATCTCGGCTCACTGCAACCTCTGCCTTCCAGGTTCAAGCAATTCTCTTGTCTCAGCCTCCCGAGTAACTGGGACTATAGGCACCTGCCACCACACCCGGCTAATTTTTGTATTTTTAATAGAGATGGGGTTTCACCATATTGGTCAAGCTGGTCTTGAACTCCTGACCTCAGATAATCCACCCACCTCGACCTCCCAAAGTGCTGAGATTACAGATGTGAGCCACCGCACCGGGCCAACCTGCCTCTTCTTAAGTCTCAGCTCAAGCATCACTTTTTTCAGAAAGCCTCCCCTGACCTCTCAGATACCTCAGACTCCAATCTCCTTGAAGGCATCCTGTGTCACACAGTCGGTTCAACAATAATTTCAGGCACTGTACCCAGTTATGAGGTGACAACAAGCCCCAGCTTGCAGGTTGGTAGAAACAAAGCTATGATGGGGTACATAGGGTGCTAATAAAGTATCAGCCCAACCTGAACCCCAAGCTTCAGAGGGTCTCCTGAAGGAGGAAAAGAAGCAAAGACGACAGTGAACTCAAAGGAGCTGAGGTCTGAAATATGCTTTATGTGGAGAGTCACAATAGTTCAGAATTATTTGACTCAGAGTAGCAGGTGCTCCACAAATATTTGTTTGACTCAGTTAATCATCTGTCACATTTTATCAGGCCAGTAACTAAGATGACTGCAAAAGTTAATTGCGTGGGGGGACAAACAAGAACAAGTATTTCTCTTGAGGTCAAGATAATTTCTACTTAAGTAACCTTAGCTTTTTCTTGGTCGTAGCAGTCGTCGCTGATGCAAAACTGATTAGTACTGTTACGTACTTTTCATGCACATTACTCACAGTCTGGTCTTCCAACAAAAGAGGATTCCACAGCATAAACAATAATAGTGACCACTTTTCTGAACACCTACTTTGTATCAAGAGCTATGCTGGGTTCTTTAAACATGTTTTCTCTAATGCTAATCTGGCAGGGAGATGTTTTTGTATTTATTTTCCTCATTGAAAACAGAGACACAAAATGGTGAAATAACTTGTTCATGGTTACTCAAACAGTAAATCATGAATATAGGATCCAGATATGACTCCTAAGCCCACGCTCTTTCCACTCTACCACACTGCTGCCTAAACAAATGCACCGCTGAGGCTTAAATGACTTCCCTAGAACTCTCAGGATGTACCTGAGTCTAAACCACTCCCTCCACCACATCCAATGTCTGAATCCCTTGTGTAATAAACTATACCAAGTGACTGTCTACTAAAGTGTGCTTCCCAGATCAGTAGCATCGGCAACACCTGGGAGCCTGTTAGAAATGCAGACTCCTGGGCTCCTCCCCAGCCTACCGAATCAGAGCTTATTATCTCAACAAGCTCTCCTGGTGATTCATATGCACATGAAAATACGAGAAGCACTGATCCAGCCCGCTGTTGCCATACCTGGCTGCACATCAAGGTCACAAGGGAAGTTTTACATAAGCAGACGTCATCCTAAATCTACCGTTGTCTCCAGAAGGTAGGAACTCAGAAAGCTTCATCTTCCCAAGCTTTCCCATATGATTCGTGTAAAGCTGACTTGAGTCTTTTCCCAGCTAAACATTCCGGTTCCCTTAACCAAGGGGTTCCCAGCCCCCTTGATTAACAATCAGAATCACCTGGAAATTTTTTTTTAAAAACTACTAACGTCTAAGCCCACCATAGACCAGTCAGAATTCCTGAGAGTGGGACCAAGGTATATCAGTATTTCTCAAGTGCTCCTAGTAACATGCAGAGATGTGAGCTAAGGCTAACTATTCCTTACATAAAATAAAGTATTACCGCTTTTTTTTCTTTTCTTTTCTTCTTTTTTTTTTTTTTTGAGACACAGTTTCACTCTTGTCTCCCAGGCTGGAGTGCAATGGCGCGATCTCGGCTCACTGCAACCCCCACCTCCCAGGTTCAAGGGATTCTCCTGCCTCAGCCTCGTGAGAAGCTGGGATTACAGGCGCCAACCACCATGCCCAGCTAATTTTTGTAGTTTTAGTAGAGACAGGGTTTCACCATATTGGCCAGGCTGGTCTCAAACTCCTGACTTCGTGATCCACCACCTTGGCCTCCCAAAGTACTGGGATTACAGGCATGAACCACTGCCCAGCGAAATACAGGATTTTGGATGAAGAAACTCTATGTCTTCATTACATCTAGGGAGTATTTTATTAGGTTCTAGGTGTCATGGTTTCAGAGAGATTTAGAAAAGCAGTAAAACTTTTGGTCGGGCACAGTGACTCACGCCTATAATCCCAACACTTGGGAGGCCAAGGCTGGTGGATCACGAAGTCAGGAGTTTGAGACCAGCCTGGCCAATATGGTGAAACCCTGTCTCTACTAAAACTACAAAAATTGGGCATGGTGGTTGGCGCCTGTAATCCCAGCTTCTCACGAGGCTGAGGCAGGAGAATCCCTTGAACCTGGGAGGTGGGGGTTGCAGTGAGCCGAGATCGCGCCATTGCACTCCAGCCTGGGAGACAAGAGTGAAACTGTGTCTCAAAAAAAAAAAAAAAAGAAAAGAAAAAGAAAAAGAAAAAGCGGTAATACTTTATTTTATGTAAGGAATAGTTAGCCTTAGCTCACATCTGCATGTTACTAGGAGCACTTGAGAAATACTGATATACCTTGGTCCCACTCTCAGGAATTCTGACTGGTCTATGGTGGGCTTAGACGTTAGTAGTTTTTAAAAAAAAATTTCCAGGTGATTCTGATTGTTAATCAAGGGGGCTGGGAACCCCTTGGTTAAGGGAACCGGAATGTTTAGCTGGGAAAAGACTCAAGTCAGCTTTACACGAATCATATGGGAAAGCTTGGGAAGATGAAGCTTTCTGAGTTCCTACCTTCTGGAGACAACCGCGGTAGATTTAGGATGACGTCTGCTTATGTAAAACTTCCCTTGTGACCTTGATGTGCAGCCAGGTATGGCAACAGCGGGCTGGATCAGTGCTTCTCGTATTTTCATGTGCATATGAATCACCAGGAGAGCTTGTTGAGATAATAAGCTCTGATTCGGTAGGCTGGGGAGGAGCCCAGGAGTCTGCATTTCTAACAGGCTCCCAGGTGTTGCCGATGCTACTGATCTGGGAAGCACACTTTAGTAGACAGTCACTTGGTATAGTTTATTACACAAGGGATTCAGACATTGGATGTGGTGGAGGGAGTGGTTTAGACTCAGGTACATCCTGAGAGTTCTAGGGAAGTCATTTAAGCCTCAGCGGTGCATTTGTTTAGGCAGCAGTGTGGTAGAGTGGAAAGAGCGTGGGCTTAGGAGTCATATCTGGATCCTATATTCATGATTTACTGTTTGAGTAACCATGAACAAGTTATTTCACCATTTTGTGTCTCTGTTTTCAATGAGGAAAATAAATACAAAAACATCTCCCTGCCAGATTAGCATTAGAGAAAACATGTTTAAAGAACCCAGCATAGCTCTTGATACAAAGTAGGTGTTCAGAAAAGTGGTCACTATTATTGTTTATGCTGTGGAATCCTCTTTTGTTGGAAGACCAGACTGTGAGTAATGTGCATGAAAAGTACGTAACAGTACTAATCAGTTTTGCATCAGCGACGACTGCTACGACCAAGAAAAAGCTAAGGTTACTTAAGTAGAAATTATCTTGACCTCAAGAGAAATACTTGTTCTTGTTTGTCCCCCCACGCAATTAACTTTTGCAGTCATCTTAGTTACTGGCCTGATAAAATGTGACAGATGATTAACTGAGTCAAACAAATATTTGTGGAGCACCTGCTACTCTGAGTCAAATAATTCTGAACTATTGTGACTCTCCACATAAAGCATATTTCAGACCTCAGCTCCTTTGAGTTCACTGTCGTCTTTGCTTCTTTTCCTCCTTCAGGAGACCCTCTGAAGCTTGGGGTTCAGGTTGGGCTGATACTTTATTAGCACCCTATGTACCCCATCATAGCTTTGTTTCTACCAACCTGCAAGCTGGGGCTTGTTGTCACCTCATAACTGGGTACAGTGCCTGAAATTATTGTTGAACCGACTGTGTGACACAGGATGCCTTCAAGGAGATTGGAGTCTGAGGTATCTGAGAGGTCAGGGGAGGCTTTCTGAAAAAAGTGATGCTTGAGCTGAGACTTAAGAAGAGGCAGGTTGGCCCGGTGCGGTGGCTCACATCTGTAATCTCAGCACTTTGGGAGGTCGAGGTGGGTGGATTATCTGAGGTCAGGAGTTCAAGACCAGCTTGACCAATATGGTGAAACCCCATCTCTATTAAAAATACAAAAATTAGCCGGGTGTGGTGGCAGGTGCCTATAGTCCCAGTTACTCGGGAGGCTGAGACAAGAGAATTGCTTGAACCTGGAAGGCAGAGGTTGCAGTGAGCCGAGATCACGCCACTGCTCTCCAGCCTGAGCAACAGAGCAAGACTCCGTCTCAAAAAAAAAAAAAAGGCAGGAGTTAGAAGGAGGTGGAGCAGCTGGAAAGCATGGTGCATTTGGGGAACCGTACATAATTCAGATGAGCTGAAGCTTGGTGGGTATTTGGGAAATTGGGGTGAAGCTGGAGAACAGGTGAAGGCTAGCACGTGACGAGCTTGAATGGCAATTGGATTTTATCTTTGAGGATAACTGGAGACCAGTAACAGATTTTAAGCAAGAATGTGTGGAGGGTGGGTTGAGAATGATAATAGATACAGGGAAATCAGTTAGGAGTTTTATATAAAAGCCAGGTAATCAAATCCCACCTGTCACCTTAGTGTCTTTTCTGAACTTAACTGCTTTCCCTCAGACCAGAGTGGTTCACTCTGAGGTGCGCTTTGCCTGGTCTGCTTCAGGCAGTGCTCTGACTGCACAATGGGAGCAGACCTTGGAGCATCACAGATCTCATCTGGTCCCTGGTGATGGGTGTCTGGCCCATGTAAGGCAGAAGGTGAAGCCATTTCTGTTCTGTGGAGTAAGTTGGGTAGCAAGAGGCCCTTGGTAAATGCAGGGACAACATTACTGGGTTTTAATACCATGTCTGCTATGTCCTAGCTATGGGGACATTAGAGAAGTTACATAACCTCTCTGAACCTCATCCATAAAATGGAGATAATGCTAACTCTAGTGTAGTTTGTTTTTCTGAGAATTGAATTAGATGAAGATGACAAAAATAATGACCATTTAGTAAGCGTCAGTTTTATGTCAGGCCCTGGCCCATGTACATTCGCTAATTAAAACATGGGTCAAACACCAAAAATTGTGTTTAGTTCATGATAGGTACTCAATAAATATTAGATTCCTCCTCCCACCTCCTCCTGATCATTGCACTTCCTACAGTTTGTCAGTGGCTGATAGATTGTTGTCTTAGTACTGTCTTCCAAAGGATGTTATTTATTCTCACAAATTGACACAGAGAAAAAATAATGAAGATTTAATTTATGTTCAGGAAGCAGCCAGTGAGTAATTTCCAACATTATTTCATTAAGGAAGTACTTAGGGCTTAGGAATCAACTGTATTTTAACCAAACTATAATTTGATACAATTAGCCCTTGAACTTAAATTTCAGGCTCAGGGTTCTGGGCTGCAAAGAAACCAGTCAGAACTGCTACTTGGACTGTGACATTGTTTGTGTGATATTTTGATATTAGTGCCCATCTTTTGACCAAATAATCAGCATAAACATCTGAATACAAGTTCTGTTTCATGGACAAAATGTAATATGTAAGGTGGTCCAAGGGTTGGAATGAGTTGTATGTCGCTGCCTAGATGCCTGACCAGTTTCTGATAATACTGGGCCCTAGCTTTGTCTAAAAGTAAATGAAAATACCTCTTAGTCTTCAGGAATATTGCTCACTATAGCCTTTCTTTTTCCTTCTTTGTGTAGGTTTTCGGTAACCAGATCCTCTTTGACAATATAAAGCATGGATTAAAACTAACTCTGTAGCAATCCTAGGATTATTGGCTCAGGAGAATAAATCTTGGGTTGACTATGAGATGATTTCACTTAAGTCTCATTTTGAAGAAAGCAGCTATGGGAGAGGCAGTTCTGAGCATGGTTTATTGTTTATTCCTGGTTGCCCAAGAGCAATTCGTATGAGTGTCACAGTCCGTTATGCATATGGCACGAGTGATTGTTTCTGAGAAGTGTGGTGGGTTGTTGACAGTCGTGAATATACCTGAAAACTGGCTGTGGTTCTGGGCCAAGCCCTCATCCCTGGTCAATAGAGCAAAACTTGAGGAAAGCAAGAGTCATAGTCATTGAAAGACTCATCTGCTTATGTGTGTTTATAGTGCCACCCAAGTCTGAGGTTAGCTTATCCCCGGAGATTAGTATAAAACTAGAGAATTTGTGAACATGCTCTGTGTCTGACCATGATATAATCTTTCTTCTTTCTTTCCTCAAAAATTTATCCCGCTTCTGGATGTGGGTTGTTTATCATACCCCCATCACAAATGCTTCCTCAGAGGGTATGAGGTAAGAGCTGAGATTAATATGCCACCTTTCCCTTACTTCTGTCTTTTGTTTTTCAGCAACAGCTGCAGGCCTATGTGGCCTGGGTGAATTCACAACTGAAGAAGAGGCCAGCAGTGAAGCCTGTGCAGGACCTGCGACAGGATCTCCGGGATGGGGTGATCCTGGCATATCTCATCGAGATTGTTGGTCAGTTGGCCCTGGACTCTGATACTAGAATACATAGACCAGAACCTGGCCTTCTGTATCCTCTGTATGCCCTTTAGAACAGGTTTTTTCTTTAGAATATATGTCAGTGGAGGTAGAGAAGACTTAAAATACTTGCCCAAGGTTAATTCATTTATTTATTAGTCAAACATTGTGTCCCAGGCACTGAATTATGTTTTGGGAATATGAGGATGAGAATAGTCTATGCTCTCAAGAGTCTACCAAACTAGTTGGAAAGGCTAGAAAGTGAAGTCAATTCCATTAATGTACTTAGTACTCCAGAGTGGGGTAAGCACAGATGGGAGCACATAGGAGGTACACCCAGTCTTAGGGGTTCAGGGATTGGCTTGCCAGAATTGATGTCTCAACTGAGGCCTACCAGAAGAATTGGTATCTAAACCAAGGCCAGAGAAGGAAGTAGTAGCCAGGCAAAGGAGGATGTTACTGGCAAAAGGACCCTTTTACCATAATGCTTTATAAAAGGTTTTTTTCGTCTTGAACCCTGGGGTTGTTGCCATCATTCTTACTAGATGGTACCATAACCTTACTTCCATAGCATTTTCCATATTTCTGTTATTATTTCTCTCATTGAATAGTAATTATGTGGTAATCATTTGATTACCTATCCTGCGTGATCTGAGCGCTTTAAGAGCAGGCGTTATATGTTTTTCTATTTATACAAGCTGTAGCCAAATGCACATAATAGGTTCTCAACCATTTATTGTTACATTAGTTAGCTGACTTTGCTTTGAGTTATTGAGGCATAGGACCTGCAAGTGGTACGGAAGAAGCCAGGTTTGCAATAAGCAGCCCATCCATGAATACCTCATTGGGACAGTTTATGAATTCATCAGAGTATTCATATGTAATGATGACAATAATGGCAACGGTAATAGCAAATGCTAGGATTGAACACTTTCTATCTTGTTTAATTTCATTTAATCATCACATCTTTGGGAAACATAATTATCCCCACTTTCAGGAAACAAGCTTAAAGAGAAGATTTATAAAAATAAATAGTACTTAGTATGAGTCAAACAAAATAGCTTAGCATGCTATTTGATTTATGATAGGTGTTATAATATGACTACTACTATTTATTCATTTTATGAGGCTTGGAGAGGCTAAGCAACTTTACAAAGTCACATAATTGTAAGTGCCAAAGTAGAGGTGCAAACCTAGATCTACTTTAATTCCAAAGCCTGTTTTAAACATTTAATGTTCCATTTATTTGAATAGGTTATATATGGACTAGTAGGAAATCCAGATGTACAAAAGGATGTAAGATCAAACTTCCTTTTTCCACTTATGTCCCCCCACCAGCTACCCATTTTTCCTCTAGAGGCAACTAGTGTTAGTAGTTTCTTGCATTTCTTCCCAGAGAAACTTCCCATTCTATGTCTATACAAGTAATATGAATATGTATTCTTCTTTTCCCAAAACCTAGGTTCTTTTTTCCCCATCCCCTCTCCCGCAAAACTCAGGGATTTTTTTTTTTTCTTTTTTTCTTTTTTTTTTCGAGACGGAGTCTCACTCTGTCGCCAGGCTGGAGTGCAGTGGCGCAATCTCGGCTCACTGAAGCCTCCACCTCCTGGGTTCAAGCAATTCTTCCGCTTCAGCCTCCCAAGTAACTGGGACTACAGGCATGTGTCGCCACGCCAAGCTAATTTTTGTATTTTTTAGTAGATGGGGTTTCATCATGTTGGCCAGGATTGTCTCTATCTCTTGACCTTGTGATATGCCTGCCTCGGCCTCCCAGTGCTGGGATTACAGGCGTGAGCCACCATGCCCAGCCAAAACCCAGGTTCTTAAACACAACTTTCTACTGTGACTTTGCTAGATAGAAAAACTCCTCACAACATTTTGCCTTTACTCACTGAATCCACTTCCTTATTTCCTATGCTTTCTTTAACCTGTCCTTATCAGGCTTTTGATCCCACTCCACTGAAACCACCTTCCTCAAGGTCATATCAAATCCAGTGGCCAATCCTTCACCTTATCAAATCCAGTGACTAGGCCTCAAACATCATTTTATTTAACATAGCAATACTTGACATAGTTGATAACACTCTTCTCTTCAAAGACTTTCTTTATTTGGCTTCCAGAATCCTGTTAACTTCTAGTTTTCTTCCTTCCTCATGGGCTTCTTTCCTTTGTTTTTTTGGCTTTTCATTTCCTTCCTGACCTGTAATGCTGGAATGCTGCAGGTTCAGCCCTCTTATATATTCTCTACTCCTAAGTGATTTCTTCCCAAATTTGTATCTTTAGCCTTGAATTTTTCCTTGAGTTCTAGACATGAATATCCAATATCTCTACTTGGATGTGTAACATGCAACTCAAATTTCACACATCCTAATCAGAAATTTGGATGTCCTTCCCCCTACCAATCCCTTTATTCTTCAAATTTCTTCATCTGAGTAACACACCACATTATCATTTGCCTAGGTGTTAAAGCAGAACACTTAGAAGGTATCCTTAATTGTCCTTTTTCTCATATATTATATCGAATCCTTCAAACGTGTTGTCCGCTTTGTATTCACAGTATACCTGATACCTAACTTCTCATCAGTCAGCCAAGACTTCCACTCTAGCCCAAACCTTCAAGTCCTGCCTTGACTATTTTCATCATCCTTCTGACTGATCTCGCTGTTTCCTCTCTACATTGTCTATTTGCATGCAGAGTCCATTTTATTTATTTATTTATTATTTTTGTAGAGACGGGGTTTTCGCCATCTTGCCCAGACTAGTCTTGAACTCCTGGGCTCAGGCAGTTCTTCTGCCTTGGCTTCCCAAAGTGCTAGGATTATGGGCATAAGCCATGGCACCCTGCCAGTCAACTTTTAAAAACATAAACCAGATTATGTCACTCCCTTGTCTCAGACTCTCCATTGGCTGCTCATTACACTTAGGATAAAATTCAGGCCCTTTGCTCTGGTCCAGAAAGCCCTGCATGGGCCAGGCGCGGTGGCTCACGCCTATAATCCCAGCGCTTTGGGAGGCTGAGGTGGGCGGATCATGAGGTCAGGAGATCGAGACCATCCTGGTGAACACGGTGAAACCCCGTCTCTAATAAAAATACAAAAAATTAGCCGGGCGAGGTAGCGGGCACCTATAGACCCAGCTCCTCGGGAGACCCAGCTACTGGGTGTCTGAGGCAAGAGAATGGGGTGAACCTGGGAGGTGGAGGTTGCAGTGAGCCGAGATCACGCCACTGCACTCCAGTCTGGGCAGCAGAGCAAGACTCCGTCTCAAAAAAAAAAAAAAAAAAAGAAAGCCCCTCATTCCCTGGCCTTGCTTGTCTGTCTAGCCTTTCCTAGGACTTGACTCCTTGCTCACTCCCCCAGCCACACTACCCTTGCTGTTCTTCAGGTAAGCGGAGCTTGGGGTTTGTCCCTGTGGTTCCTCAGTCTGGAATGCTGCCTCCTCAAATCTTAACATGCTTTACTTTATTCAGGCTGCTGCCAAATGTATGATCAGAGAGACCATGATCATTGTACTTTATTTTTCCTCAAGCACGTATCGCTACTATGAAATTATATTAAACACTTACTTGTTAACTTGATTGTTGTCAGCCACTCCTGCAAATATAAATTCTGTGAAGGGAGGGACTTTATTTCTTGTTCTCTCCTGTTTCTTTGGTGCTCAGAATAGTGAGTACTTGCCATTCAGTAGATGCTCAGTGAATATTTGCTGACTGAATAAATGTACACACAGTAACTTCACAGACCCCTAAGTATAAATTTGAAAGCCTTCCAAAAGGCTTTCATTTTCCTATTTCCCATCTAAATGACAAACACCAGGACTTAACTCATTTATATATTTATGTATAATGTTGGTGTTCACATCAAATCTTCCCTTCCTCTGTGTCTAGCTGCTATGAAACTTTGATAGTGTTCCTCCCTATAACTTCATATATTTTGTCTCTCCTAACAGCAGGAGAAAAGCTGAGTGGGGTACAGCTGAGTCCCAGTAACCAACAGGAGATGAAGAATAATGTGGAGAAAGTGCTACAGTTTGTGGCCTCTAAAAAGATTCGTATGCACCAGACTTCGGCTAAAGGTCAGTGCCTCATCACGTCCTTGGTGCATGAGTATACTCAATGTTAACCAGTGAGTGCTAGCCTCAGGAAAATCCTTGGTTGTGACCTGTGGGGAGATAGAAAGTCTCCATTCATTTTATTTTATTTTTATTTTATATTTCATGATTATTATTTTTTGAGATGGAGTTACTCTTCTTGCCCAGGCTGGAGTGCAATGGCACAATCTTGGTTCACTGCAACCTCTGCCTCCCTGGTTCAAGTGATTCTCCTGCCTCAGACACCCAAGTAGCTGGGATTACAGGCATGTGCCACCATGCCTGGCTAATTTTGTATTTTTATTAGAGATAGGGTCTCACCGTGTTGGTTAAGCTGGTCTCGAACTCCTGACCTCAGGTGATCCACCCGCCTCTCCTTGGCCTCCCAAAGTGCTGGGATTACAGGCGTGAGCCATTGTGCCCAGACATTCGTTTTAATTGAATTCAGATTTGCTTGAGTGTATGTAGGAAAATTAGTGGTTAGAGAAGAAATTATGGTCAGGCATGGTGGCTCATACCTGTAATCCCAGCACTGGGAGGCCAAGGCGGGAGGATCACTTGAGCCCAGGAGTTTGAGACCATCCTGGGCAACATAGTGAGGCTCTGTCTCTATTTTTTAAAAAAGAGAGAAGAAATTACAATATTGGGATATTAACTTTAGGATTTCCCATTTAAGTTATCAAAAATGAAGAGATTACTTTTTTAAGTTCCTTGGGTTTCATGACAAAATATTATTTAAGATACTCATAACCTACATTTTTTTCCGTCCAGTTTTTTAGAAGGGAAACATTTTATAGCCCTTTTTTGGATACCATGGAACATTCTAGGCAGGATGAAAGCAGCTCAGTGACCTCTGCATCTGCCCTCTTCTATAGTGGCTTGGCCCAGATGGGTTTGCCGGGCTATTTTGAGCCCAGGCTTCAAGGAAGGAACAACGTAGGTGTTCTTACAGAGCATAGGCTCCCTAGTTCTCTTGCTGTTTCTCGAGAACTGACTATAGGTCTGGTTTTGTTTCAACATCAGTTTCCTGGGTCTGATTGTCTTTGGGTCTCACGACAATAGGGGCAGAACCGGTTTCATGTTGGATTATTAGTGTTCTCTGTGTTTAGATCATTTAGATGGGGCCAATACTGATCAGTGAGAGCCCCTTGTAGGAGGTATCAAAGAATCCTTCACCACTCCTTCTCAACATAGTACTGGCAGTCCTAGCCAGAGCAATCAGGCAAGAGAAAGAAATAAAAGGCATCCAAATAGGAGAAGAAAAAGTCAAACTATCTCTCTTCACTGATGATATGATTCTATACCTAGAAAACCCAAAAGGCTCTTAGAACTGATAAACGACTTAAGTTCCAGGATGTAAAATCAGTGCGCAAACTCAGTAGCATTTATTTTATTTTTTTTTGAGATGGAGCTTTGCTTTGTTGCCCAGACTGGAGTTCAGTGTCGTGATCTCACGTCACTGCAGCCTCCGCCTCCTGGGTTCAGGGATTCTCCTGCCTCAGCCTCCCAAGTAGCTGGGACTACAGGCATGTACCACCATGCTGGCTTATTTTTGTATTTTTATAGAGACGGGGTTTCATCATGTTGGCCACCGTGTCTCAAATTCCTGATCTCCACCTGCTTCAGCCTCCCAGAGTACTGGAATTATAGGCATGAGCCACCGTGCCTGGCCAAATCAGTAGCATTTTTTATACACTAATAACATTCTAGCTGAGAGACAAATTATGAACACAATCCCACTTACAATGACTACACACAAAAAAGAAATATCTAGGACTACATCTAACCAAAGAGGTGAAAGAAATTCAAAATACAAAAATTAGCCGGGCGTGGTGGTATGTGCCTATAGTCCCAGCTACTCAGGAGGCTGAGACAGCAGAATAGCTTGAACCCGGGAGGCCGAGGTTCCAGTGAGCTGAGATCACGCGACTGCACTCCAGCTTGGGCGGACACAGAGGGAAACTCTATCTCAAAAAAGAAAAAAAGAACAAAGCTACAAAGCTAGGGTATCACATTACCTGACTTCAAACTATACTACAAGACTATGGTAACCAAAACAATATGGTACTGATATAAAAACAGGACATGTAGACAATGGAACAGACTAGAGAACCCAGAAATAAAGTTCCACACCTACAACCATGTGATCTTTGACAAACTCAACAAAATAAGCAATGAGGACAAGAATCTCTATTCAATAAATGGTACTGGGATAACTGGCCAGCCATATGCAGAAGAATGAAACTAGATCCCTATCACCATATACAAAAATTAACTCAGGATGGAATAAAGACTTAAATGTAAGACCTTGAACTGTAAAAATCCTAGAAGAAAACCTAGGAAATAACCCTTCTTGATATTGGCATTGGCAAAGAATTTATGACTAAGTCCTCAAAGCAATTGCAACATAAACATTGACAGTTGGGATCTAATTAAACTAAAGAGCCTCTACATAGCAAGATAAACTATCAAGGGAGTAAGCAGATAGCCTATAGAATGGGAGGAAATATTCACAAACTATGAATCTGACAAAAGTCTAATATGTAGAATCTATAGGGAAACTTAAATCAATAAGCAAAAACAAATAACCCTATTAAAAAGTGGGCAAAGGGCATATACAGCATACTTCTCAAAAGAAGATGTACAAGTGGCCAGCAAACATGAAGAAAAGCTCATCAGCACTAATCAGATAAATGCAAATCAAAACCACAATGAGATACTATCTCACACAGTCAGGATGGCTTTTGTTAAAAAGTCAAAAAATGACAGATGTTGGAGAGGCTGTGGAGAAAAGGGGACACATATATTGTTGGTGGGAATGTGACTTTGTCCAGGCACTGTGGAAAGTAGTTTGGAGATTTCTCCAAGAACTACAGCAATCCCATTACTAGGTATATACACAAAGGAAAATAAATCACTCTACCAAAAGGACACATGCACCTGTAGGTTCATTGCCAGCACCATTCACAATAGCAAAAACATGGAATCAACTCCGGTGCCCATCAGCAGTGGAGTGGATAAAGAAAATGTGGTGTATATATACCACAGGATACTATGCAGCCATAAAAAAATAAATCATGTCCTTTGCTGCAACATGGATGCAGCTGGAGGCCATTATCCTAAGCAAACTAATGCAGAACCAGCAAACCAAACACCGTATGTTCTTACTTACAATTGGGACACTAAGCATTGGGTGTGCACATTGGGACAAAAGATGAGAACAGTAGAAACGGGGACTACTAGAGGAGGGAGAGAGGGAGGGGGAAGGGCTGCCAAACTACCTGTTGGGTACTGTGCTCACTATCTGGATGATGAGTTCAGTCGTACCCTAGACCTCAGCATCACACAATATACCTTTGTAACAAAGCTGCATGTGTACCACCTGCTTCTAAAACAAAAGGTGAAAAAGAAAAAAACACAAATAATCCTTTTCCAAGACTGTATATTAAAGGATACAAAGCTAAAAAATAAAATAAAATTTTACCCCATTTCCTACATTGACTTTCACCAGACTTACCACACTGTTTTCTGCCTACATTCCTCTTTTATTTCTAGGGCAAAATTTAGAGTTCATGATACCTCTGATCTGGTTCCCATGTGGAGTGGGCTTGGGATCTGGCCCATTAAAGTCAGCTATTTTGAGGGAACACTGCCATTTAGGACATCATTGTCATTTACCTGAAGAAGTGTAAACAGTCTGAGTTAGTCCTGCGGCATTGATTATTGTCCCCTTCTCATCTGCTCTCCACACTGCAGTCAGAATGATCTTTCTAAGAGTACATATACTCATGCCACTCCTCTGTATCTGAGGACCCTTAGGATAAAATCCAGAGTCCGCTGGACGCGGTGGCTCAAGCCTGTAATCCAGCACTTGGGAGGCCGAGGCGGGCGGATCACGAGGTCAGGAGATCGAGACCATCCTGGCTAACACAGTGAAACCCCGTCTCTACTAAAAAATACAAAAAACTAGCCGGGGCGAGGTGGCAGGCGCCTGTAGTCCCAGCTACTCGGGAGGCTGAGGCAGGAGAATGGTGTAAACCCGGGAGGCGGAGCTTGCAGTGAGCTGAGATCTGGCCACTGCACTCCAGCCTGGGCGGGCAGAGCGAGACTCTGTCTCAAAAAAAAAAAAAAAATCCAGAGTCCTTCCTGTGGCCTCCCATGCCCTGTGTGATCCCCCTTCTGATTCACCCCCCGATTCACCCCCCTGCTGCCTCACCTTTCCCTGTGTCCCCCCGCATTCTGGGCTCTGGCTATGCTGAACTTCTTTCACTTCCTCCACCACAGTGCTGTGTCACAGAAATAGAATGTAAGTCACATAGGTAACTTAAGAGCTTCTGATAGCAGGGCGGGGCGCAGTGGCTCACACCTATAATCCCAGCACTTTGGAAGGCTAGGCCTCCCTGATCACATTCCTGATCACTTGAGGTCAGGAGTTCGAGACCAGCGTGGCCAACATGGTGAAACCCCCATCTGTACTAAAAATACAAACATTAGCTGGGCGTGGTGGTGGGCTTCTGTAATCCCAGCTACTTGGGAGGCTGAGGCAGGAGAATTGCTTGAACCTAGCAGGCAGAGGTTGCAGTGAGCCAAGATAGTACCATTGCATTCCAGCCTGGGTGAGAAAGTGAGACTCTGTCTCAAAAAAAAAAAAAGTTTCTAATAGCCACACTATAAAAAAGGAAACAGTTGGGCCGGGCGCTGTGGCTCACGCCTGTAATCCCAGCACTTTGGGGGCCGAGGCAGGCGGATCACCTGAGGTCAGGAGTTCAAGACCAGCCTGGCCAACATGGTGAAACCCCGTCTCTACTAAAAATATAACCGATTAGCCGGGCGTGGTGGCAGGTGCCTATAGTCCCAGCTACTCAGGAGGGTGAGGCAGGAGAATCGCTTGAACCCGGGAGGTGGAGGTTGCAGTGAGCAAAGATAGCTACAGGTGGCTAATGGTTCCCATACTGGATGGCATAGCTCTAACATATCGCGCTGTCTCCCACTTCAAGACCTTCACACCTGCTGTTCCCTCTTCCTGGAATACTCTTTGTCTTTCTCTTATCTAACTAAAGTGCTACTCTTCATCAATCAAGTCTCAGTTTAGAACCCACTTCCTCTAGGAATCCTTCTCTGAGCCGTCTAGATAAGATATCTCTACTCGGACCTCCCAAAGATTCCTGTACTTCTCTTATCAAAACACGTGACCTTACTTTATTGTCATTGCTGTTATATATTCTGTCTCCTTTGTTGCCCAGAGCTTTGTTAGGACTGAGACCCTGACTGCCTTGCTTACCTGTATCACTAGCAATACATATTAAATGCATAAGTCCTCAGCTTTTGCCTCCCTCTTAGGACCTCTTGGTCTGTTTTGTCCTTCAGATATTGTGGACGGAAACCTGAAGTCTATCATGAGGCTGGTCCTTGCCTTGGCAGCTCATTTCAAACCTGGCTCTAGCAGGACGGTGAACCAAGGACGGGACTCCAGAGCCCCTTTACAAAATCACCGACCACATTGTGCCACTGCTGTTGCCCAGGGAGCAGCTGCTGCTCTGGCCGATGTGTGTCATGACATGTCCCGATCAGGACGGGATGTCTTTCGATACAGACAGAGGTAATGATAGAAATCTGGGGATGGTAACTGATCCCTCTCTCTGATATTTCTTCTGTTAGATGATACAGTGCAGTAGATAGAAATGTCACCCAAACAGCCCCAGATTGCAGAAAAGAACATGGAGTGGGGAGGTAGGGGAGGGCACTCTCAAAAGAAAAAAGCCTTTTCTTCTGAGATGTTTATTTTTATTTTGCATTTAGCAGAAAGTAAAGGAATCGTGTGTATAAGTTTTTGCTCTGGTGCCCAAAATTTAAATATACACCTTTGGCACAGTGCGTTTTCTTCACTGGGAGGTCTGTGGGAGCAGTGTTCCAGTTCATCTAGGGGAAGCTCTACCCTGGAATGTACCCAAAGGTCAGGTTGTCCTGGGGAGTCATGGCAGGAAATGCTTTGCCGGTTGTTGTGCATCTGCTAAGAGAGAGCAGGACCCTGAGGTGTTGCAGAGATTGGTGAATCACTTTTGTGTCTGCCTTCCCTGCTAGGTACCAAGTGTCTCTGAGGCAGGGGGTTTGTCTTACTCATCTATTATACTGCTCGCAGAGTGGCAGTCTATCTGTACTCCTTGAGTTGATCAGATCTGAAGGACTGACACCCTCCCTTTGCTGGTGTCCTTTGACTTTAGGAACAGCAGCATGGATGAGGAAATTGAGAATCCATACTGGAGCGTGCGGGCCCTAGTGCAGCAGTATGAAGGGCAACAAAGGTCCCCGTCTGAGTCCAGCTGCTCCAGGTAACTGTGGCCTCTGAAACCTGAATTCTGGGGGATTCTTGGAGTTCTTGGCTTCAAGTAACAATACAACAAGCAAAAAGGCATCTAAGCCCTTTTTCTCCCCTCAGTTTATGTTTGGCTTTAAAGGGATACCCCTTAGCAGTGCTTTGTGGGTTTGTGCTGGCAGGAGGGTAGGAAGGTAGGGTCGGGGTGCTGCTTTATTTCCCACAAATGGAATCTGTGCAGTCCCAGTGCCAGTGCTTAACTGTGACCACATGGGGGCATGGCTGGAACCTGTCAGGGCCCAGTCCAGTGGTTCTGACATTTGCATATCAGGTGCCAGTGTTTATGATAGCCAGTTCCATTGTGCTGTCCTTGAGCCTAAGTGTAACTCTTAAGGTATGGCCTGAAAAGTCTGTGTAAAGCTCATAGAAATTGAGCAGAGTTGTCTGAGAGCATTAGAATGTTTCCAGCTTTCCTCTACAGGAACTGTGGCTGATTAGTATGCATTTGAGCAAGCTAATGATGTTTGCGACTCTAGCTAAAAGTTGTCTGTATTCCTTAGAGCCAAGTACAGAGACCAAAACAGGATACAGTGCCCTAATAAGAACCTTATCAGTGGCAGAAAAAGATTACTTTCCTGGCTTATGTAAATCATGCTCCTATAAACACTCCCCAGATCATGTTTTCACTAACTTCATTTTGTTGCTGAATCATAATTTATGCTCTAATGACCTTTCTTTCCTATCCCAGCCCTGTGTAATCTGCTTTATTTAGGGCTAATTGTTATTTGTATTGTATGTATGTTATGTGTCTTTGTTTTCTTCCTCCTCTTTTTTTCTCATAAAATTCCATCCTATTTTGATGCACCATTTCCTAATTTATTGAGGTCATATGGAACTCTTTCTAGTATTTAATATACTGCTAACTTTTTACCTTTTACATTTAATTGATGGGCTCTTTTTTATTTATAAAATTCACCTAACATAAAATTAACCATTAAACATTATAAAGTGTACAATTCAGTGGCACTTAGTAGCTTCATAATGTGGTGCGACTATCACCTCTGTCCACTCAGAAGACATCTTCATCACCCCAAAAGGAAGCCCCGTGCCCATTAAGCAGCAGGTGTGCTTTTAATGAGAATCTAAATCATTTCTTCCTTGCTTGCTGCTTAGGTTATCACCTGGAGCAGAATTACAGGATGTTTTTGTTGTATGATGAGATCTATTGCCTCCTGCACGTCAGCAGGCCTTTCACTCTTCTAAGCCTGATAGTGCCTGCTAGAGTTGGGGGATAGGAGGAAGAGTGGATTTCTTCCTGAGAACACCTGCTTTCTCCTCCAAGGCAGGAGGACTGAGGGGAGGGCTGTGAGACTGTGAGACTGTGTGAATGAGTGGCCCACTGGCTATCAGGCTGCAGTGAGCTAATGGTGACAGTTTTCTAGGAGAGGGGCCAGAGGAGAATTGTTTGCTTTACCCTGTTTTTCATTATTCGATTTTGACATTTTCTTCTAATGCTGACCCCTCATCCAGCTCTTTGGCATGCTGGGTTAGTAGCTGCCTTTTCCTCAGTGAGCCCCCAGGGAAGGAGAGGGCTTCTTGTGGCTATCTGGAACCCAGCAGGTTCCTGCACATTCTGAGCCCTCGCCTCCCAGGGAGCCCACTTAGTGGCTCTGTGACCCATGAAGAGCTCAGGAGCCCCCAGATGTGTGGCTTGCTCAGGACGGGAGTGGCTCAGAAGGAAGGATAGCCCCTGGGTGTCTCATCCCCTGCCACTGCTCCTCCGGAGACGCCCTGGGGAAGCCCTGCCAGCCTGTTGCTCCGAAAACCGAAAACCGCATACCATCCTCTCACTGTAGCCAAGCAAAATGATCCTTACTTGGTTAAAAAGAACACACCAAACGCCAGAGGGGAAGGTGGGAGGGGATGGGTGCTCAGCGAATTTTCCTGGGGAGTGTCGGAGTCTCCACCCCCAGGAGCGGCCAGAGCCCCACGCGGGTCTGACCTGTCCGACCGACCCCTGGCTGGTCCACGAAGGGAGGACTCAAGAGTGGAGAAGGCAAGGTTTTCGGTGCGGGGCAGACCACCAGAGCCCTCCTCTTGATTCTGCCAATACGGTGCTGTTCCCCTGCCTATCCTGAGCCTCCCAGTCTCCCCTCCTTGCATCCCCCAATCCCTCGTCGACGCCCCCACCCCCACCCCCACCCCGCCCAGCCCCGCCCCTGGCCGGCACCCTCAACGTCCGCCCAGAGCGGTCTGTTGGCCAGTGGAACTGGCTTGGGTGGGAGCCCGGCTGCCTCGCCGCTTGTGACAGCCCGGAGAGGGAGCCGAGGGAGGGGCGGGAAGGGATCCGGAAGGTGGCGCGGAGCGGGATCGCCGCTGGGGACTCGAGGCGCAGCCTGCGCTGCCGAGAGCCTCCTCCCAGTGGGAGATGGGTTGAGATGCCCCCACCAGGGGGGATGCCCGGCGCCGAGCGTCCGCGGAGGCCAAGATGCAGCGGCCAGGGCCGGCAGCCTGCGAGTGGAGGCAGCTTCCGCCGGGGCCGGGCTGCGGCACAGTCTGAGCTGCCGGGACGGCGCGCTTCAGAGCCTGGAGCATCCCCGTCGCTGGGGCCGAGACGCCGCCGCCACCGTTCCCACTTTCTCCCGCGAGCCGGGCCAGTAGCTCTGCTAGCTGGCCTTCCCGTGGAGGCGTTTTCCAGCCCCAGCGCGGGGAGACATGCCTGGATTTGGGAGCGATGTGACTCTGAGCCCTCCACTTCACCTGGGGACGCAGGCTTGCTGAAGCCTGAGGCAGGAGGGGGACCATGGGAGGGACGCAAGTCAAATGGTGAGCTGAAGCCACTCTGGCTTTGGAAGTGGGTGGCCAGGGTGGGAGCAGGGGCAGGGCTGGAGGATGCTGTTGGCCAGAGACAGGCGGGGTGGTGGGAGCACTATGTTGGGAGGATCGACTGCTGACTAGGGGTTATCACTATAAAATACGGTGGGTGGGCTTAGGAAGTGGAGCCAGCATGGGGGGCAGGAGGAGTAGCCGTAGCCCCTGCCAGGGTCTTTGGTGGGGGAGGGCACTTCTTGAGGATATAGAACTCTTCCTTATTGGCTATTATCCGTTTAAAAAAATTAATTTGAGTAGGATTTGGAAGTATCTTTGCTGCAGGATTGCTTGTCTGATAAATTGAGATAGAAGAGCTATTAGACCTGTGGGAATTAAGAAATATATCAGCCCAGACCTATCAGTCATTCTCTGACCTCAGAGAGGATTATGATGCTAAATAGGGGATTATTTGTTTATAAAATAGAACTTTTAAGCTAATCAGGGAGGAGCCTGTCATATACATAATTAATTAGCATTAAAATATTTTCTCTGACCTGGGGCAGAGGATTTAATGCATATTCCTTGTCCATGAGGTACTTTTTAGGGAGGCAGCAAGGTGCCTTCTCTGACATGTGCCTCGGGAGTTTCCTGCCTGAGGTCCTTTATCTCTCCACTTGGCCATGGAGTTTCATGGTCTCACCTCTCGGTGGCCTCACATTGGCAGCCTCAGTTCAAGAAAGAGAAATGTTGTTTTCCTTTGGCTGCTCTGCCACTCCCCCAGCGGGGTTGGATATCCAGACATCCGCCTCCTTCTGCCCTTATATGGGAGATAACTCTCTTAGGAGGGAGAAGGAGCTGAGCATGCGTCTGTGCTTTTAGGAAAGCAGTTTTCTAGCATCCTAGGTTCACACTGCACCCTCCTCCCGACTTTGTCTCACATGTGCTGTGGTCCAGCAAAGGCGGAGGGTGGAACATGTCATCCATAGCACCTTGTCAGATGAGAAAGTGTTGCTTTCTTGTTTCTCAAAGATGAGCAGCTCTTGCAGTCCGCTTTCTATGCTTGGATCCCCATTTCTCTAAGAAGGTAAATGCTGAGGCCTGAGCAGGCACAAATCTATTCTCCTTGTGAATGACATAGTACCCTTGGATGAGAGCTTTTCAAGCAGCGAATTCATGTTGGCCTGGAAGTCAAGATTGCCTAAGTGGTGAAAGATGAATAAGAAAGTTCCAGAAAGCAATTGCTATTTCAGAATATCACTTCTTGCCACTCCCTACCCCTTCCGCCTGTTTTGGGTTATAGATCTATAGATATGGTTAAGCAACTTTCTTTAATTTGGCATTTCAATTTAAAAGCTTTAAAATGTTTTCTGTAGTTCTAAGAAGGAAGAGAATGTATTTCTAGTTGAGGTCATTCCCACCAAAGCCCTTAAATATGGGCAATGAGGAGGATGAGACACTAGTCCCATGCTTCCTCACCGCTTTTGACGTGCCTGGCTACCTCCACCATGCCTGGCTCTTGTTTTTTACTGGATTCTAGGAAGACAAAATGTTAACTCCTGATGGTGGTTGTGAGGATTCGCCTGGGAGACTTAAGGGGCACATTAAGTGGGTCAGTGAATCCTAGCCACTTTCACTGTTGTCTGGGTGATAGATTTGGAAAGAATTCCTGAGAGGGGGCTGGGCCAGGAGACCCCTCAGCCCCTGAGATTGTTTCATTGCTGATGTTCTCAAGGTGCAGTGCAAGAGAAATGGCTCGAGACTCGTTTTCCCCTGTCACATGGAAGCACCAGCCTCACATTCCCATCTTGTCTTATAGATTTGCGGTTTTTTTGGAGATTTACAATTCCACTTCCCTGAAAATCTGCATAGTTCCTTCCAAGGCCAGTAGTTATATCAGAACTTAAGGGCCAGGTATGGTGGCCCATGCCTGTAATCCCAGTACAGAGATTGAGGAGAGAGGATCACTTGAGCCCAGGAGTTCGAAACCAGCCTGGATAACATGGGGAGACCTTGTCTCTACAAAATAATTTGAAAATTAGCTGGGCATCTTACGCACCTATAGTCCTAGCTGCTCGGGAGGCTGAGACAGATTTGCTCAAGCCCAGGAGCTTGAGACTGCCATGAGTTATGATGGAGCCACTGCACTCCAACCAGGGCAACAGAGTGAGACCCTGTCTGAAAAAATAAAACAAAACAAAACAAAACCTTAAGAATTGTTGAGAAGATTCTGAGAACAATTTGAAAGTGTTGTGTCAGAAATATAAATAACTCTTTGATAGGAATAAATCAAGTAAACCCTTACTCCACTATCCCTAGCAGGTATTTCCCCTTTTGACATATTATCTTCCCCTTGTCATGCTCTAGCTCAGTTATTGATATATAACTGCTCCTCTGCCCAGCCTGGCAATGTACGTTCTCCAGCAACTTTTCCCCTTGAACCACCCCCACCCTGTACTCTCTTTTGTAATCAGCTCAGAGCTGATCTGCCATGATAACTTGGCTGGTAGTGCCTGTATCTGTGAGCGATCAGTGTATTGGAAATAAATACACTTCTAGCTCCAAAATACCTTCTAGCTCCAAAAGCTACTAGACACAGACTGGCATCAGTCTTTGAATGTGGGCCCAGGGATGGTGATGGCAGAGGTGGTGGGAGGTAAAACAAAACAAAACTTGAATGCTAGATTACCCATCATTTTGGTAAATCTCTTCTCAATGAATTAGCCTTAAAGGCATCCTTGTTGTGGAAAAGACTTTATAGGACTGGGTCATTCCTTTATTCAATATTAATTTGATTCATTCAAAAGGTTAATCATTAAATATTTTATTTTCTGTGGGCCAAGTACTGTGTTAGCCATGGAGGAGTAAGATGAATAAGAACATGTCCCTGTTCTCAGGAATAAATTATGAAAGCTGCTTTCTGAACAACTCTTCATAATAATCATTTTCTTCTTCCTTTTTCTTCAATCACAGCCTGACTTCAGCCAGTCCAATCCACAGTGCCAAGAGTGAGTCCATTATAACCCAGTCAGAAGAGAAGGCAGATTTTGTGATTATTCCCTCTGAAGGAATAGAGACCAGAACAGGTACTATCTCTACGCCTGCCTGGGTTGGTTCAAGGAACAGCCAGCTTGAAGAATTTAGAGGTCCTGACCACCAGTAAGCTCCCTGGCCTTCCCCATCTCCATAGTGTGTGCAGGGTCAGCACTAGAGGGCTCTAATGACTTTGAGTCAATTAATGTGGTTATCCTCTTCCAGAATGTAATTTCTGATGTCCTAGCTGTCAAAAATCTTGCAGCAGCATAGACAGGCCCTTTCTCAGCTGGCTGCCTATGAATTAGGAAATGACTTTGGGGCAGTCAAAAGCCTTACTCAAGTAAACATTTTTATTATTCCTATCTTACACAAATAATTGCAGGACTTACATAACTCAAATTGGGACCAGAAGTATATTGTATGAGCTGAGGTGTCTGTGAGGACACAGAGAGTAGAGAGCAGGTCTGTATCAGGCTTGGTATGAAGCTACAGAAAGGACCACAAACAGTTCCCTTTGTTTAGACTTACATACTCTATCTCAGTTGCTCTTTTTTTCTTGCATAGAGAGAGAAACATGTAAGAAGCAAAGTGCAAGACTTAGAATTTTATTTACTCACAAGAGTTGTAATGAAACAGAGGCCCTCAGAAGAAAAACTGTAATGGAATTATTCTGTATTCTGCTCCCCGTCTAACCCTGGCATTAGTACCAAAGAGTCAGTCATGTTACTGAGTCAAAACTCCTGAGGACTTAGAGAGAGAGGGAGAGCATTTATTGAGTGCTCCTCTCGGCCAGGCACCAGCAGGCTCTGCACATGAGTTACCTCATTTAATCTTCATGGCAACCCAGAGGGGTTATTATACTCGTCTCATGAATGAAGAAACTCACTGAAAGAGTTTATGCCTTTCTGAATTCTAGAATATGCATTTTAAATGGCTGTACATACAATTAGATCATGTAAAATAGACAAGGAAACCAGAGCAAAGAGACCTTAAAGCTAGGAAAATAAAAGTGATGCTAAACAGTTTGTGCAGGTTGTTTTTATTGGTTTGTTTGCTATGTGACTCACACAGTATTCTGTAATGAAAGTGGTCCAGTTATGACCGAGTGGTCAAAGGAATATTGAATTGAGGTCTCCCCACTAAACCTTCAGAGTAACCAGTAAGATTTTGTTTTCATTGCATCTGACAGCTCCTCTCTTTGTACCTGGCAAAAATCAGGCTCTTGGAATGCCAGTTCTAAGAATCAAGAGTAAAGTCTGTGTGGTGCATACCAAGGGCTCCCATAGGGGAAATCTTCTACTTCCTAAGTGTTTTAAAAGAGGATAGATTGTTCTAGCACCAAGTGAGCCTGAGGCCTCACAACCCCACCTGGTGGAGAGTCCAGTCTGTGCTGTGAGAACAGGTTCAGAACGCAGGTGACCCGAACCTGTGAACGCTACCCTGTGAACGCTTTCTGCCGGAAATCAGTTTTCTTCAACATGAACTGTTCTCCCTCTTTCATTTTGTAGAGGAGACAGAGTCTCCATTATCTCGAGACTGGCGGCCAGGGAGCCCTGGAACCTATCTGGAGACCTCATGGGAAGAACAGCTGTTGGAACAACAAGAATATTTAGAAAAAGAAATGGAAGAAGCAAAGAAAATGATATCAGGACTACAGGTAGCTCTTTCCCTTGTAGTTTGCCCTTGTTATACCGATTGATTATTAAGTCACTATTATCAATTGAAAATAAACTGATTTTAGTTTTGTGGGAGGTCAGAACTGAATGAGGAGTTTAGATATAGGGAGTAGTACAGAAAGAGCAGAAAATTCCTTATATTTGAGTACTTTAAATGGACTTTGTGGGCTGCCGTTCATAGCAGAGTGCTTAAGATTTCAGCAAGCCCAGGAGCCATTACTGACCTCTATCAAGTCCTTATTGTTGACGCTCTGCTACATAGGTAGGCTTCTATGCAGTATGTGGCTGTCGACCTGCAATTGCAGCTTTCACCAAAGAATGGCACTGTGAATAGTCAGGAATTTTCTTCTAGGAATTCTCTAGCAGGAAGAGTGTAAGAGCCAGTAATGCTGCCAGGTTTCCATTTGAGTTTAGCTAAGGGATTTAGCTCACTCCTAATACATGTGCAAATGGATGCCAAGGCATAATGGTCAGGTAGAAGAGGTTTTCTTTGAGCAACAAAAGCCCTTCAGTTTTTCCTATACCTGTAGTGCCAGCTTGGCAAATCTACCCCCGAGACTGACCCACTTGACATAGTTCCCACCCTGAGTGACCCCCTCATTCCTGTCTTTGTGTGTCTGTCTCTGTTTGGGGGAGTCCTTATAGTGTGCTGATGACCCTGAAATTGCCTAGAAATATTCTTTTCTGTTTGTGCTGGGAACTGCAGTGCTTCTGAATTGTCAAATATTTATGGACACATAAACAAAGCCCACATTATGTGTGTGGCTCTGGCAGCCGGCAGGCGGTGGAGGGCGTGCTCCCAGCTAGCCTGCAACAGGGTGGGGACACAAAGGGTTCCTAAAGAAAAAAGGAGATTGGTGCTGTGGTAAAGCAATTTGCATAATGTATGCCCCAGGAACTGAGAAGTGTGGGAGGAATGTTTCCTGCATAAACATTCCCAAACTTCATTTGCTCTGTATTTTTAAAATGGCTGGCTTATGAGGCCTTTTAGATCTCTTTTTTGCCACTCCATTAACGAACACCTTAATGGAATGTTTTTGTGTGTGTTTTGCTTGCATAGGAAGTATGTCATGGAGAGCTTCGAGATTATACCCAACCAGGTTGTTCCCAGGATGATTTGCATTATATGAACATAGATATTCATCAGTTTGGCTCAAAGTTTGTTTGCATTTCTTAGTCTGGGAGAAATTCGGTGGCAGATTAGACAGAAAAAGAAGAGAACTGACAGGCAGAAAGTCAGCATCTTAATATTCCCTGCAAACAGAAGAGTTTTAATTCACAGCCACATGATCACAATGAGAATTCAGTTCCATTGTAGAATACAAAAGGGCTCACAGCATCCACTGGGCTTCTTAACTCTTTTCAGTGATTAACAAGTTGCATGCTAAGCCACATCCAAGATTCTGACTTATTAGTATTCCTTAGTTAGAACCCTTTGAACAGTTTGCCATTATCGTTGATATTTCCATAATGTTGAACTCCCTTAGCTCCTGCGGCCCTGTGGCTTCTTATATATGTCTGTACCTGTTGCCATGACATGTGAGATAGCCAAATTCATTTGACTTACTCAAATTTTATTATTAGCATTTGGCAGATAAGCCATTGGCTGGATTTTATTTATTTATTTATTTTTGAGACGGAGTCTCGCTCTGTTGCCCAGGCTGGAGTGGCAGTGGAATGATCATGGCTCACTGCAGCTTTGGTCTCCTGGGCTCAAGTGATTCTCCTACCTCAGCCTCTTGAGTAGTTGGGACCACATGCATGCGCCATCATGATCAACTAATTTTTTAATTTTTTGTAGAGGACAGGATCCCACTATGTTGCCCAGGCTGATCTCAAACTCCTAGGGTCAAGGGATCCTTCCACCTCGGCCTCCCAAAGTTCTAGGATTACAGGTGTGAGCCACCTCGCCCACCTGAATTTGTGTTGTTTATTGAAATAGGAAACAGCTTCTGTAACTCATCTCTTTTGAATCAAGACAGAATTGTTTCAGATATAAAATGGGGTCACATTTTTCAGTCTTTCACTGATCTGATAGATACTCACCTGCAGGGACAGATCCAAGTTTTCTGAATCCTAAAACATATAATTTGTGTGTGTGCAGGGGGGCTTCTTGAAGAATAAGATTACAAAATTATGAATATAATAATTAGGAATAGGCCAGGCATGGTGGGTCACGCTGGTAATCCCAGCACTTTGGGAGGCCAAGGCGGGCAGATTGCTTGAACTCACGGGTTTGAGACCAGCCTGGGCAATACGGCGAAACCTTTGTCTTTACTAAAATACAAAAATTAGCCGGGTGTGGTGGCGCATGCCTCTAATCCCAGCTACTCGGGAGGCTAAGACATGAGAATAGCTTGAACCCTGGATTGCAGTGAGCAAAATTGGGCCACTGCACTCCAGCCTGGGTGACAAAGTGAGACTCTGTCTCCAAATATAATAATAATAATAATAATAATAATAATAATAATAATTTGGTATAGGACCTTGGGAGAGGCAATGTATGCGGGGTCCTACAACTGGAGCTTTCTTAGCTTCATGGTAAATCTGCCTCCCCATTCCACCTACTTATATTCTAATGAAAACCGCCTGGGTCAGGAGCTGAAATGAATGAGGACATCTCCCCTGCAAATGTGTTTTCCTTCTTGTTCTATACAGGTTGCTTTAGGGAGTAAAAATGCAGAATCAGTAAAACAAACAAAAATCAACAAACCCAAGTGAGTGCTCCAAATGTATTTCCAAATAATTCATTATAATACTCATTTCTAAGCCGTGATGATTCTACACTGCTTTTAGATCATTTTCTCCCTGGCAAAATTGAGTTTGAGTAGCTCCAGTTTGAAATGTGTTGTGTCTCTTTTGAAAGAAAGGTTTTAGATTTTCTTCTGGGGCCAAGGCACCTTGAAGCAGAGTAGTCAGGTGTCCAGAGAGCTGAAAGAGCCAGAGCATGGACTTGACAAAAGGAACTAGTTCCCAGGGTGAGCAATGGGAAGTATCTAAGGAGCAAAAATTACCGATGAAATTTCTTGAGGAAGCTGAGTTGTGATTTTAACTAGGGGTGAGCTTACCAAGCTCAACTCTGCACTAAGTCATCTGAAGGAGAGTTAAGTTTCGTTCTGCCTTTGTGGTTATTTAGGCCTTATTGCTCAACGGATCCTTACCTGAAGATGAACAGGAGAGGCCCTTGGCCTTCTGTGAACCAGTGGTCAATCCCGAGGAACAACTGGTGAGCTCGATCTTTTGTGACTGGACACTAAATTTGTATGTATTTGACTTGTGTTTAGCATTTGACACTGCTATTCATGCCTTCTTGAATGCTGTCTTCTTGACCAGTTCTGGTTTTCCTCCTACATTTTTGAACATTATTTCCTTCTTCATTCATTTAATAAAAAAATATTTATTGAGTGCTGACTATATGCCAGACCCTATTTCAACATGCTGGAGATATGGTAGCAACAAAAGAGACCTAAGACCCGACCCTTATGGAGTTTACATTCAAGTTCTCTTTGAAGCTTTTCTTCTGCTTGTGCCTTTAATGTTAGTGTTCCTCAGCATTCCAGTCTAGGCCCTCATGTGTCTTAAACATTCACCTGGGCAGTCGTATCTGCCTCCAGTTCTTCACTCACTTCCCTCTTGCTTCTCATGTATTTATTTCCAGCTCAGCCCCCGCTATGGAGTTCTAGATGTGTGTATGCAATATGCAACTGCCTTCTTATTATCTCCACTTGTAAGTCCCATAAGCATCTCAATTTCAATGAGTCCTAAATTAAAGTTTTTCTGTCCTCTGCCCAACCACCAAAGCTACTTGTCCTTTGGATATCTGTTTTGGATACCAAAATGCGCCAAACAGAAATCTAGATATTATCTTTAATCCTTTTCCTCTACATCAGTCAGTCACCAGGTTTTACCAGTTTACATTTCTAATTTCTTTATCTAGTTTTCTCCATTCTCACAGCCGCTTAAAAATCAAGTCTCCATCCAGTATTCTAGCAAATCTTCTAACTGGTTTACCTGATTTCTCTCCTGTCTTCCTCTAATTCATTTTTGTAAAACAGCAAGAATAATTTGCCTTAAAGACATACTTCATTTTGTCACCCTTCTGCATAAACTTCTCATTGCTTCCCCATTGCCCTCACTGGCCTTTCATGATCTGGCCCTGATATTTCTCTCCAACTTCATCTCTTGGCCATTTCTTCTTCCCCTTTATACCCCACCCCTCCCCTGCACCCAACCAACCCCGATCCCATACTTCTTCTTTTTTTTTTTTTTTGAGACAGTCTTGCTCTGTTGCCCAGGCTGGAGTGCAGTGGCACGATCTTGGCTCACTGCAACCTCTGCCTCCTGGGTTCAGTGATTCTCCTGCCTCAGCCTCCCGAGTAGCTGGGATTACAGGTGTATACCACCACACCTGGCTAATTTTTGTATTTCTAGTAGAGGTGGGGTTTCACCATGTTGGCCAGGCTGGTCTCGAACACCTAACCTCAAGTGATCTGCCTGCCTCGGCCTCCCAAAGTGCTGGGATTACAGATGTGAGCCACCATGCCTGGCCTACCCATACTTATTCTAAGCTTTATCCACGTAGATCTACCTGCAACTTGATGCATATGCTTCCATCAGAGAGCAGGAACTGTTTCCGGTTCTTCTTTGTATCCACAGTACAGAGCTGGCATCTAGTAGTGCTCAATAAATATTTGTTGAATGAATGGCCTCTGAACTTCACAGCATAGGTGTTTAGCTATCTCTTTTTGTCTTATATTCAGATTATAATCCAAAGTCGTCTGGATCAGAGTATGGAGGAGAATCAGGACTTAAAGGTATGTCAAGACATATATGTTTTACCCCTTAAAAACATTATGGGGGCCGGGCGTGGTGGCTTGCGCCTGTAATCCCAGCACTTCAGGAGGCTGAGGTGGGCAGATCACAAGGTCAGGAGATTGAGACCATCTTGGCTAACATGGCAAAACCCTGTCTCAGGCCGGGCGCGGGGCGGTGGCTCAAGCCTGTAATCCCAGCACTTTGGGAGGCCGAGACGGGCGGATCATGAGGTCAGGAGATCGAGACCATCCTGGCTAACACGGTGAAACCCCGTCTCTACTAAAAATACAAAAAACTAGCCGGGCGAGGTGGCAGGCGCTTGTAATCCCAGCTACTCGGGAGGC
>NC_044563.1:124963429-124992178 GCF_007565055.1 Rhinopithecus roxellana | reverse complement strand
TATATATGTTACAATATATACATATATGTGTATATAGGTATATAATATAGGCCTATGTATGTGTATATACATATATGTGTGTATATGTATATAATAGATACATATGTATGTGTATGTACATATATGTGTATATATGTATATAATATAACATATAATAAACATATAATACATATATCTTCATATATAATGCATTATTGCTTCATATGTATATGTGAAACAAAAAACTAACAGAACTGAAAGAAGAGATAAATCCACAATTATAGTTGGAACTTCAACACTCCTTTTTCAGTTATTGACAGAATTAATAGGTAAAATGCAAGAATATAGAACTAAACAACATAAGCTAAAGGGATATAACCAAGATTTTTAGATTGCTCCACTAAACAATATCAGAGTATACATTCTTTCAATGCAAGTGAATTGAACAATCACCATGATAGGCCATAACTTAGGTCATAAAACAAACCTTAGTAAGTTTAAAAGAACTGGATCATATAAAGTATATTCTTGACAATAAGGGACTGAAACTACCAGTCAGTGATAGAAATATAACAAAAGAATCTCCAAACACTTGAAAGTTAAACAGCCCACTTAAAATAATCTATAGGTCAAAGAAAAAGTCTCAAGAGAAAGGAAATATGCACTTAACTGAATGAAATAAAAACATATTGTGTCAAGATCTGTGGAACAAATCTATATGAGTGCTGAGAGGGAAGTTTATAGCACTAAATGTTAAATAAAATGTTAATTTAAAAAGAGGAAAGTCTGAAATCGGTAATGAAAAGGAAAGTATGTCAAAATTTGTGGGATAAAACTAAAGCTGTGCTTAAAGAGAAATTTAGAGCATTGAATGTTTACACTGGAAATGAAAATAGAAATACAACATACCAAAACTTATGGAACATAGCAAAAGCAGTATTCAGAATCATGTTTATAGCAATAAATGCCTACACCAAAAAACTAGAAAGATTTCAAGTAAACAACCTAACAATGCACCTCAAGGAACTAGAAAAGCTTGAACAAACCAAACCACAAATTAGTAGAAGACAAGAAATAAAGATCAGAGCAGATATAAATAAAATTGAGATGAAAAAGATACAAAAGATCTATGAAACAAAACCTTGGTTTCTTAAAAAGATAAGCAAAGTTGACAAACCAGTAGCTAGACTAAGAAAAAATGAGAGAAGACCCACATAAGTAAAATCAGAAATGAAGACACCACATGGATACCACAGAAATAGAATCATTAGAGACTACTATGGACAACTACATGCCAATAACTTCAAAAACCTAGAGGAAATGGAAAAAATTCCTGGACACATAAAACCTACCAACATTGAACCAAGAAGAAATACAGAAAACCTGAACAGACCAATAACAAATAGCAAGATTGAATCAGTAATAAAAAGTCTTCCAACAAGGAAAAGTCCAGGACTGGATGGCTTTACTGCTGAATTCTACCAAACCTTTAAAGAAGAATTAATACTAATTCTTCCTTTCAAACTATTTCAAAAAATTAAATAAGAAGTAACTCTTCCTAACTCATTCTATGTGGCTGGTATAACTCTGATATTAAACCAGATGATACAATAACAACAAAAAATTACCAGCCAATATCAGTGATGAGCGGACACAAAAATCCTCAACAAAATAGTAGCAAACCAAATGTTACAGCACATCAGAAAAATAATGCACCATGATCACGTGGGATTTATCCCAGAAATGCAAGGATGGTTCAACATACACAAATCAATAAATGTCATACATCACATCAATGGAATGACAGACAAAAAGCATATGATCATCTCAATAGATGCAGAAAAAGCTTTGGATAAAATTGAACATCTCTTCATGATAAAAGTTCTGATAAATTAGGTATAGAAGAAAAGTATCTCAACATGAAACAGGATTTGTATGACAAACCCACAGGTAACATTTTAATAAAAAGGACAAAAACTTTCAGCTTTTCCCCTAAGAAGTGGAACAAGACAAGGATGCCCACTCTCATCACTCTTATTCAACACAGTACTGGAAGTCCTTGCCAGGGCAATTAGGCAAGAGAAAGAAAGAAAGGACATCCAAATTGGAAAGGAGAAAGTCAAATTGTTTGCATCTGCAGATGACATGATTTTTATATAGAAAAACCCAGACTCTGCCAAAAAACTCTTAGAACTGATAAACAAATTTGGTAAAGTTGCAAGATACAAAATTAACATATTAAAAAATCAGTAGTATTTCTATACATGAACAATGAACTAGCTGAAAAAGAAATCAAGAAAGCAAACACATTTATAATAGCTACTAAAAAAATATACCTTGGCTGGACATGGTGGCTCACACCTGTAATCCCAGCAGTTTGGGAGGCTGAGGTGGGTGGATCATGAGGTCAGGAGCTCAAGACCAGCCTGGCCAAGATGGTGAAACCCTGTCTTTACTAAAAATACAAAAAATTAGTCGGGTATGGTGGTGGGTGCCTGTAATCTCAGCTACTTAAGAGGCTGAGGAAGGAGAATCACTTGAACCTGGGAGGCGGAGGTTGCAGTGAGCTGAGATCACACCACCGCACTCCAGCTTGGGTGACAGAGTGAGACTCCATCTCAAGAAAAAAAAAAAGAGGTAAAATACCTCTATAAGGTAAAAGACCTCTATAACGTAAGAGACCTCTATGAGGAAAACTACAAAACATTGACGAAAGAAAGTGAAGAGGATACAAACAAATGTAAAGGCAGTCCATGCTTATGGATCAGAAAAATTAATATTGTTAAAATGGTAACACTACCCAAAGCAATCTACAGATTCAATGCATTCCTTATCAAAATATCAGTGACATTCTTCACAGAAAAAAAAAAAATCCTAAAATTTGTTTGGAACCAGAAAAGACCCCCAGATAGCCAAAGCTATCGTGAGCAAAAGGAACAATGCTGGAGGTTATCACATTATCAGACCACAAAATATACTACAAAACAGTAATAACCAAAAACAGCATGGTACTGACATATAAACAGACACATATACCAATGAAATAGTATAGAGAACCCAGAAATTAATTCACATATCTACAGCCAACTAATTTTTGACAAGGTGCCAAGACCATTCACTGGGGAGAGGACAGTCTCTTCAGTAAATGGTGTTGGTAAAACTGAATATCCATCCATATGCAAAAGAATGAAACTAGATCCCAACCTCTCACCCGATTAAAAGAAAACTCAAAATGGATTAAAAATATCAAAATATAAGACCTGAAATGACAAAACTAGGAGAAAATATAAGGGAAATGCTTCAGGACATTGGTGTGGGGAAATATTTTATGAATAAGACCTCAAAAACATAGGCAACGAAAGTAAAAATAAACAAATGGGATTATATAAAACTCAAAAGCTTCTTCACAGCAAAAAAACAATCAATAGAGTGAAAAGATAACCTGCAGAGTGGGAGAAAATATTTGCAAACTATTAATCCAAAAGGGAATTAATATCTAGAATACACAATGAATTGAAACACCTCAACAGCAAAAAAGCCGACGATCCAGTTTCAAAATGGGCAGATGATCTGAATAGACACTTCTCAAAAGAAGACATACAAACGGGTGAGAAATACACGAAAAAATGCTCAACATCAGTAATCATCAGGGAAATGCAAATCAAAATTATAATGAGGCATCATCTCAGTACGGTTAGAACAGCTATTATCAAAAAGGAAAAAAAAATAACAAATGCTGGTGAGGATGTGGAGAAAAGGAAACTCTTATACACTGTGGGTGGTGAATGTAAACTTGTATAGCCACTATGGAGAACAATATGGAAGGTCCTTCAAGACACTACATATAGAATACCACATGATCGGCCGCGGGCGCGGTGGGTCAAGCCTGTAATCCCAGCACTTTGGGAGGCCGAGACGGGCGGATCACGAGGTCAGGAGATTGAGACCATCCTGGCTAACATGGTGAAACCCCGTCTCTACTAAAAAATACAAAAATCTAGCCGGGTGAGGTGGCGGGCGCCTGTCGTCCCAGCTACTCTGGAGGCTGAGGCAGGAGAATGGCGTAAACCTGGGAGGCGGAGCTTGCAGTGAGCTGAGATGGGGCCACTGCACTCCAGCCTGGGCGACAGAGCGAGACTCCGTCTCAAAAAAAAAAAAAGAATACCACATGATCTAGCAATTCCACTGCTGGGTATATCCAAAAGAAAGGAAATCAGTATATTAAAGAGATAGCTATACTTCTATATTTATTGCAGCACTATTCACAATACCCTAGATATGGAATCAACAGATGAATGGATAGAGAAAATGTGGCATATATACACTGTAGAATATTATTCAGCCATACAAAGAACGAGATCTTGTCATTTGTGGCAACATGGATGAAACTGGATGACGTTATGTTGAGTGAAATAAACCAAGAACACAAAGTTCTCACCACACGTTCTCACTCATAAGTGGAGGCTAAAAAAGGTTGACGTCATAGAATTAAAAAGTAGAATAGAAGATATTAGAGGCTGGGAATGGGGAAAGGAAGGAGAGGGAGAGATTGGTTGAAGGATACAAAATTCCAGCTAGACAGGAGGAATTTTACTGTTCTACAGCACTGTAGGATTACTATAGGTACTTAATAACATTAATATGGCTGGCCATGGTAGCTCATGCCTGTCATCCCAGCACTTTGGGAGGCTGAGGCAGGTAGATCACTTGAACTCAGGAGTTTGAGAGCCTAGGCAACATGGCGAAACCTTGTCTTTACAAAAAATAAGAATTAGCCAGGCGTGGTGGTGAGTGCCTGTAGTCCCAGCTACTAGGGAGGCTGAGTTGGAAGGACTGCTTGAGGCCAGGAGGTGGAGGTTGCAGTGAGCCCAGATTGTGCCACTGCACTCCAGCCTGGGCAACAGAGCAAGACTCTATCTCAGAAAAAAACAAAAACAAAACAAAATATTATTATATATATATATATATCAAATAGCTAGAAGAGAGGATATTGAATGCCCCCAACACAAGGAAATGATAAATGTTTGAGATTATGAATATGCTAGTTATCCAGATCTAATCACCATCTATTATATGTATCAAAAGATCACCATGTACTTCATGAATATGTACAATTATTATTTGTTAATTAAAATTAAAATAATGTAAAAACCAAAAAATGCTTATACTGGAAGAGAAGAAAGGTCTTCAATCAATAATCTAAGTTTTCACCTTAAGAAATGAGAAAAAAATAACAAAATAAACATAAAGCAGGCAATGGTAAGTATCAGAGCAGAAAACAATTAAATTGAAACAGAAAAACAATAAAGAAAAATCAAAGTAAGACAAAAAGCAGGTCCTTTGAAAAGATCAATAAATTTGATAAACCTTTATCATGACTAAAAAAAAAATAGAGAAAGGACACAAATTATCAATATCAGGAATGAAAGAGGGGCTATTCCTACATAATCTTCAGACATTAAGAGGATAATAAATGAATATTATAAACAACTTTATGCGTACAAACCTGACAACTTAGAATAGATCCATTTCTCAAAAAACACACACTGTCAAACTCACTCATGATGAAATAGCTGAAAAAGCTGTATATCTGTCAAAGAAATTGAATGCGTAGTTTAAAACCTTTCAAAAAAGAAACTTCCCATTCCAGATGGTTTCATTGTTTCATTTTACCAAACGTTTAAGGAAGAAGCAATGCCAAGGCTATATAATCTCTTCCAGAAAATAGAAGAAAACATTTCCTACGTCATTTTATAAGGCTGGAATTACTGACACCAAAACCACAGAAAATAGTATACAGGCTGAGCATGGTGGCTTAGGGCTGTAATCCCAGTACTTTGGGATTACACTTTGGGAGGCTGAGGCAGGGGGATCACTTGAACCCAAGAGTTCAAGATCAGCCTGGGCAACATGGTGAAACCCTGTCTCCACTAAAAATACAAAATAGTTAGCTGGGCGTGGTGGCACATGCCTGTAGTCCCAGCTACTTAGGGAGGCTAGGGTGGGAGGATTACTCAGGCCTGGAAGGTGGAGGTTGCAGTGGGCTGAGATCACACCACTGCACTCCAGCCTGGGTGACAGAATGAGACCCTGCTCCAAAGAAAAAAAAAAAAAAGAAAATGGATAAAAACCCAGAAAACTATATATCAGTATCTCTCATGAACCCAGATTTTTTAAAAACCCTCAATATTAGCAAATGTAGTGAAATCATATAAAAACAATAGCACATGATGACCAAGTGAGATTTTCTTGAGAATATAAGTGGATTCGTTTTCTCTGGCTACCATAATAAAGTATGGCACATTGAGCGACTTGCACCACACGTTTCACAGTCCTGGAGGCTAGAGATCAAGGTGCTGGCAGGGCCATGCTCCCTCTGGGGGCACTAAGGAAGGGTCAGTTCCAGGCTTCTAGCTTCTGAAGTAGTTCCTTGCCTTGTGGCAGCCTAACTCCTGTCTGCACAAAGCATTCTCCCTGCATGCTTGTCTGTCTTTGCGTCCAAATTTTCCACTTTGTATAAGTACATCATTCATATTAGAATAGGGCCCATCCTAATCACCTCATTTTAACTTGATTGTCTCTGTAAAGACGCTATTTCTAATTAAGATCACATTCTGAGGTATTGGCAATTAGGACTCTAACACAGCTTTTTTTCTTTGTTTTTTTTTTTTTTTTTTAATTTTTTGGAGGACAGTTCAACCCACAACAGTAAGGTTGGTTTGATATTCTAAAATCAATTACTGTTAATAAGTATATCGTCGGGCGCAGTGGCTCACACCTGTAATCCCACCACTTTGGGAGGCTGAGGCGAGCAGATCACGAGGTCAGGAGATGGAAACCATCCTCGCTAACACCGTGAAACCCCGTCTCTACTAAAAATACAAAAAATTAGCCGGGCGTGGTGGCGGGTGCCTATAGTCCCAACTACTTGGGAGGCTGAGGCAGGAGAATGGCATGAAGTCAAGTGCAGTGAGCCGAGATTGTGCCACTGCACTCCAGCCTGGGCGACAGAGTAAGACTCCATCTCAAAAAAATAATAATAAAATAAATAAGTATATCAATAGTCTATAGAAGAAAAAGTCACATGGTCATATAAGTTGATGCAGAAAAAGTATTTAATAAAATTAAAGATACGTTCATGATAAAAATCTCAGCAAGCAAGAAACAGAACCAGATAAAAGTCATCTATAGGCTGGGCATGGTGGCTCCTGCCTGTAATCCCAACACTTTGGGAGGCCGAGGCGGGTGGATCACTTGAGCCCAGGAGATGGAGACCAGTATGGCCAACATAGCAAACCCCGTCTCTATTAAAAAAAAAAAAAATTAACAACAACAAAAAAATAAAACACTCATCCACAAAAAAAATCATAGCTAACATCGTAATTCATAGTGAAAGACAGTGCTCAGCAACAAAGCAAGGAAGTACAATCTCAATACTCCTGTTCAACTTCATGCTTGAAGTCCCAGTCAATATTAGGCAAGAAAAAGAAATAAAAGGCATACGTATTGGAAAGGAAGAAATAAAACCATCTCCATTTATAGGTAACATGATTGGCCATGTAGAAAATCACCCAAAAAAACTCCCCCCCAAAAAAGAACATCCTAGAGCCAATAAGTAAGCTTAGCTAAGTGGTAGGGTACAAGATCAATACCAAACATCAATTGTGTTTCCCTATACTAGCAATGAACAATATTAAACTTAAATGTAAAAATTTACATGTAAAAGCAAAGGAACGATATAGACAAAATAGTTTTAAAAACAAAGAGTAAATTGAATGGCTTCTTTTTTTTTTTTTTTTTTTTTTTTTTGAGATGGAGTCTCGCTCTGTCGCCCAGGCTGGAGTGCAGTGGCCGGATCTCAGCTCACTGCAAGCTCTGCCTCCCGGGTTTACGCCATTCTCCTGCCTCAGCCTCCCAAGTAGCTGGGACTACAGGCGCTCGCCACCTTGCCCGGCTAGTTTTTTTTTTGTATTTTCTTTTTTAGTAGAGACGGGGTTTCACCGGGTTAGCCAGGATGGTCTTGATCTCCTGACCTCGTGATCCGCCTGTCTCAGCCTCCCAAAGTGCTGGGATTACAGGCTTGAGCCACCGCGCCCGGCCTGAAAGGCTTCTGTAACTCAGTAAACACCTTTGAGAGTCACACGGTTGTTGTATGTGTAAATAATTCATTCTGACTGGGCACAGTGGCTCACGCCTGTAATCCCAGCATTTTGGGAGGCCAAGATGGGCAGATCACCTGAGGTCAGGAGTTTGACACCAGCCTGGCCAACATGGCGAAACCTTGTCTCTACTAAAAATTAAAAAAAAAAAAGTTAGCTAGGTGTGGTGGCACACGCCTGTAATCCCAACTACTCAGGAGGTTGAGGCATGAGAATAGTTTGAACCCAGGAGGTGGAGGTTGCATTGAGCCGAGATTGTGCCACTGCACTCCAGCTTGGGTGAAAAAGAGAGACCCCGTCTCAAAAAAACAAAAACAAAAACAAAACAAACAAACAAAAAAAATGGAGAAAGCATACTACTTAATGTTGAGACCTACTATAAAGCCACAGTAATCAAGATATCATAGTATTTGTGAAGGAAAAGACATAGAGATCAATGGAAAAGAGCAGAGTCCAGAAATACAGCAAATTTTTTACAAAGGTGCAAAGGCAATTTAATGAAGGACAGTCTTTCAACAATGGTGTTGGGATAATTGGGCATTAATATGCAAAAATAAGCCTCAATCTAAGCCTCACACTCTACATAAATCTTATTTCAAAATGCATCAGTGTAAGACATAAGACTATAAAACTTCAAAAGAAATCATAGGAGAAAATGTCTGTAATCTGGGCTGAGACAGAGTATTCTTAGAATGCTGCTAAAAGCATGATTCATAAAAGAAAAAAGTTTGGTATGTTGGATTTCATCAAACTGGATAACTTGTACTCTGCAAAGACACAGTAGGAAAGTTAAGACAAGCTACAGATGGGAAGAAAATGTTTACAAACTTGGTGTTCAACAGGAGACCTGTATCAAGAATATATAAGAATTCTCAAAATCCATCAATCAGAAAACAAATAACCCAATTAAAAACTGTTCAAAAGACTTTAACAGATACTTCACCAAAGAGAATATATGGAAGGCAAGTAAGCACTTAAAAAGATGTTTACCATCATTAGTCACTAGGGAGATGCAAATTGAAACATGAGGAGATCCATGAGGAGATACCTATTAGAATGGTTAAAATAAAATTGAAAATACCAAATGCTGGCAAGACTGAAGAACTACTATGCTCTTGTCTGAAAGTATGTGTCCCCCCAAAATTCACATGTTGAGCCCTACCCCTCAAGGTGATGGTAGTAAGGGATGGGGCCTTTGGGAGGTGATTAGGTCGAAAGAGCTCCTCCCTCATGACTGGATCAGTGCCCTTTCACATGAGGCCTGAGAGAAAGCCTTTTTGCCCCTTCTACCATGTGAGGACACAGAGAAGGCACCCTCTATGAGGAGGGGGACTTCACCAAACACAGAATCTACCAGTGCCTTGATCTTGGACTTCCCAGGGTCTAGAACTACGAGCAATAGATTTCTGCTGTTTATAAATTACCTTGTCTAAGGTATTTTGTTGTAGGAGCCTGAATGACAAAGACAGAGTTTGGAACTCTTATATACTGTTGGTAGGAATGCAGAACGGTACAGCTGTGGGGAAAACAGTTTGGCAGTTTCTTGCAAATTCAAGAATATGATCCAGCAGTTCCACTGCTAATAAAATCATGTTCACACAAAAGCCTGCGCATGGATGTTGATAGCAGCATTATTCAGTATTATTAAAATGTGTAAACAAGACAAGTGTTCTTCAGTGGGTGAAAGGATAAACAAACTGTAGTAATCTATGTAATGAAATACTAAATACTACTTAGCGATATAAAGGAATGAATTATTTATTTGTTCATTCATTTATTTTGAGATGAAGTCTTGCTCTGTCACCCAGACTGGAGTGCAGTGGCACAATCTCGGTTCACTGCAACCTCCACCTCCTGGGCTGAAGTGATTCTCCTGCCTCAGCTTCCCGAGTAGCTGGGACCACAGATGCGCCGCCATGCCTGGCTAATTTTTGTATTTTTAGTAGAGACAGAGTTTTGCCATGTTGGCCAGGCTAGTCTCAACCTGGCCAGCATGGCGAAACCTCAAGTGATCCTCCTACCTTAGCCTCCCGAAGTGCTGGGATTACAGGCGTGAGCCAACTTGCCTGATGAGAATGAATCATTTATACATACAACAACCTGTGTGACCCTCATTTTACTGAGTTAAAGAAGCCATTCTCAAAAGGTTACGTATTCTGTGCTTCCATTTATGTAACGTTCTTTAAAAAATAAAACTAGTGATGAAGAACGAAATAATGGTTGGCAGGATAAGTTACTCCCTCCCCCACCCCCTTTCCTCCCTCAATTGCTGTTAAATGCATCGTTTCAAAGTTCAAACCAAGACAAGCTTGATCAATATAAAAAACACAACTCTATGTTGGGGTGCAGGGAATTTGGTCACTGTCATCTCCCATTTCCTCTTTCATCTAGAAAGCCTAACACACCATGGAATGAGGAAGCTGGCTCCTGTGATCTGTTAATATTTGAAGTATGGCCTTTTAATAGGGCCATTGGCAATGTCAATAAGGAAACATCCTGAGAAGGAGAGGGCGATGAGCCTATCTCTCTCAAATCTCACAGCCTGGGGAATAACTCACTACAGAAAAACCGACCTGAATGAAGGTGAAAGAGAGAATCCACCCACGTTTATGAAAGATCATGCCTTAGCTAGCCCTCCTTAGTTCTTAGCCACCTTCTTCTCAGTTTTAAGACCCTGCTATGCTAACCGGGAAGGAAAGCATTTTCTTACTAAACTTAACCTGACCTCCTTTTGACCTTCATGTGGTTCTCAGGTTTAAGACCATCTGTACTAATGAGGAACGAAAGTATCTTCTGACTAACCTTCACCTGACCTTCTTTCGCCCTTCACCTGGTTTCCTCAGAGCTTTCTTTCCCTTAGTTTGTATTTCCTATAGCAGTAAGTTAAGTTCCATTTGACTAGGTATTGAGTACCTAAGTGTGTGAGGCTCTCACACAAGAAATCAAGGTTGATGTACAACTTACCATATACCAACTTACCTGTTCACACATTAACATTGTAAAGAAAAGGACAAGGGCAGAAAAACATTTAGACATTTTAAAAAAAGAAATTTACCAGTAAAAGTTATTTATTTCTTAAGACATTTTTAAAAACTATTTTACCTTCATAAAAAAAAGTATGAAAGTAAAAAATAGTCAAACATTCCATATTTATTATCCAAAGAAACAGTTCTATTTATTTATTTATTTTGAGACAGAGTTTTGCTCGTTACCCAAGCTGGAGTACAACGGCGCAGTCTTGGCTCACCGCACCCTCCACCTCCCAGGTTCAAGCGATTCTCCTGTCTCAGCCTCCGAGGTAGCTGGGCTTACAGGGGCCAGCCACCACGCCAGGCTAATTTTTGTATTTTTAATAGACATGGGGTTTCACCGTGTTGGCTAGGCTGGTCTTGAACTCCTGACCTCAGTCAATCCACTCACCTCGGCCTCCCAAAGTGCTGGGATTACAGGCCACAGCACCTGGCCTATTTTAAATAGCATATGATAACTCAAAAATAAAACAGTAGTAAAAGGGTTAAAGTCCCTTTAAATGTCATTCCCCAAAGATAATCATTTTAACAGTATAAAGTCTGTCCTTACAGAATGCATGTATGCATTTTTTAACATAAATGGTTGCCAGCAATTTTTTCTATATAAGCAGATGGTACTAGTTATCCTCCCATATCCATTATGCCATTTTCCTTAGTAATAACATCTCCAACTTTTAGCTGGGCATTTGACTACATAGAATTGTGTGTTTTTTATTTTTATGCTGAGTGGAGATAAAATAGCAAGAGTTTTAAAGTGGATAGATCCCAGTCTTGGTTCTATTATGAGCTAGATGGGCCAGGTGAGGAAAGTTGCTTCAACTTTTTGGTACTATAGGAGGCAGCACAGCACAGTGATTATGTACAGATGGAGTTCCCAGATCGGACACTCCCTAGCAGTATGATCTCAAGCATGTCACTTATCCTCTCTAAGCTTCCTCTGTTGAATGGAGATAAAGATATCCCTTAACTCATCAGTTGTAAGAATTAAATGAGATAGTGCACACAAAGAGCTTGCATGGGTCAGTACTCAACAAATGTTAGCTATTATTGTAGTTGTTTTATTAGCTTTTGAAAAAGAAGATAAGTATTTGCTTTATTAGGTTGAGGATGAGGATAAAAAAACAAATATGAAAGACTGTATAAGCTAAAAGTCATAATATCACTAAGCTTAAAAAGAACCCTGCTTGGCCGGGCGCGGTGGCTCAAGCCTGTAATCCCAGCACTTTGGGAGGCCGAGACGGGCGGATCACGAGGTCAGGAGATCGAGACCATCCTGACTAACACTGCGAAACCCCGTCTCTACTAAAAAATACAAAAAACTACCCAGGCGAGGTGGCGGGCGCCTGTAGTCCCAGCTACTCCGGAGGCTGAGGCAGGAGAATGGCGTAAAACCCGGGAGGCGGAGCTTGCAGTGAGCTGAGATCCGGCCACTGCTCTCCAGCCCGGGCGGCAGAGCGAGACTCCGTCTCAAAAAAAAAAAAAAAAGAACCCTGCTCCTTGGCATTGGGATATGGAACGATATTATTATAGTAGTTCTGTGTGTGTTGCCTATGGGGACCAATCCACCGGAGTAACTAGACAGGAGAATGTATCTGAGAGAAAGTTCTCCCTCAGTTTAAAGGAATTAACTAAATTGGATGCCACTGGAAAGTGCAGACAGCTCAGAGATCCGCTGTGTGTTAATCTGATACCTTGTTATGTATCAGAACTTGCTCAAGCCTCTTGAGCACACTTGTGACTTCCAGGCATTGTTCTTGTTGTCCCTTTTCCAGGCCACACAGGACTGCTTAAGGGTGAGCTACAGTTATATAAACACTTCATCTTACACATTCTATCGCCAATGGAAACCTTTCATAGACTGATGTCATTTGGGGCAGAATCTGTGTTTTATTTTCCACTGTATTCTCAGGGCCAACCCAGTGTCTGGCACACAGTAAAAGCCCAATCAGTAGACATCCAATGTCTCTAGAAACTCTGCCCCTTAGCTAGAGGCAGATTTCACAGGCTGGGAGAGGAGAGGGCAGGCAGAATGTGTAGGGGAGGCAGGAGGCTTGTGTATCTGGCTTTTAATGTCTGCTGGATGTGGCAGCTGCCACCAGCTATAGACCACTTTATGACTTTGACATATACAGTCCCGTTCAGAACTGTGCTACAGCTCAAGGATATTACTGTAAATCAATCAGAAATAATTAAATTCTGGAAAACCCTTCCAGGCTGTAATCTTGCCACGGAGCAAAAAATGATCTAAATCTAGACATGCCATTTAAAAACTTGATTACACCAGGCACTGTCACATCTGGTCCTGATGCCAGATACATTTAGGTTCAAATTCTATCTCTGACATTTATGAGCTGTGTGACCTTAGGCAAGTTCCTTAACGTTGCTAAATTTCAGTTTTCCTTCTTTAAAAAGCCATTAATAATACCCCAATAAATGGTTGTGAGGATTATTCAATCTTGATGAGTAAAGTAGTTTCGAGATAGATCCGGATTTTAAATTCTGGCTTTGCTGCTTAAGTTGGACAAAATACTCAGTCTTTTTAAATTGTTTCCTTCTCTGTGAAATGAGAATTAAAGTGTATACCTAATGAGGTTATTGAGAGGATTAATTAAATCTGTATAACATGTTTAGTACAGTGTCTAGTATACAGTAAGGGCCTAATAAATGTTAGCTGTCATTATTACCACAATAATTACTATTATTACATAAAAAGGCAGCACTTAATACATATTGGTGTAGCCATCTCCTCCAGCTTAATCTCCTACTAATGAGAAATATCCAAGAATTGGACAATTGGGTCAAGCGTAAAGCATATCTTGATAGATATTGCCATAATGCTCACCAAAAGGCTTGTAACCAACTTGCAATGTCACTAACAATGTGAAGAATCTATCAATTTCATTCTAACCCTCACAGACTTTTTTTTTTCTGTTATTTTTTTTTTTGAGACGGAGTCTTGCTCTGTCACCCAGGCTGGAGGCAGTGCCCAGATCTCAGCTCACTGCAAGCTCTGCCTCCCGGGTTTACGCCATTCCCCTGCCTCAGCCTCCGGAGTAGCTGGGACTATAGGCGCCCACCACCTCGCCCGGCTAGTTTTTTGTATTTTTTAGTAGAGACGGGATTTCACTGTGTTAGCCAGGATGGTCTTTTCTGTTATTTTTAAAGGGGCAGCATGGTATCTCAAGGTTACTTCAATTTTCATTTATTACTGTGAGGGTGGACATTTTCCCATCTCTTATGTTTACTGTTTGGATATCTTCTGGTGTGAATGATTTATTTCTATCTTTTGCCTATTTATTAGTTTGAATCTTGGTGTTTTTCTTAAAAATTTGAATAAACTATATATTAGAACATTAACTATTATATTTAATGCAAATACTTTCCTGGTAAGTTGGAGCCATAGAGGTCTGGTACAGATGAGGGGAGATCAGGAAAAAGTTCTATGTGTTCAGGGATTTTTCTGTGGGGTGGGGCTGCTGCCTTCTGCATGATGAACTCAACTACCCTCACATCCATCTCACAATATCTCTGGCCCTGCATGACACTGTAGTTCTTTTTTTAAATTAAAAAAATTATTTTATTTTTAAAGACAGAGTCTCCACTGTGTCACTCTGGTTGGAGTGGAACAATCATAGCTCACTGCAGCCTTGAACTCTTGGGTCCAAGGGATCCTCCCACCTCAGCCTCCTGAGTAGCTAGAACTACAGGTATGTGCAGCAATGTCAGGCTAAATTTATTTTTAATTTTTGTTGTAGAGACAGGGTCTGGCTGTGTTGGCCAGGCTGGTCTCAAACTCTTGGCCTCAAGCGATCCTTTTGCCTCAGTCTCCCAAAGCACTGGGATTATAGGCATGAGCCACTGGGCCCAGCCCCAACACTGTAGTTCTGTATTGCTAACTATAGGGTACTCGTATTTCTTCTTAGTTGTCTTGTAGATACCTCAAACCTATCATAGATATGAATGAACTCATCAGCCATTCCCCAACCTGCTAACTTTCTAAACTTCCCCATTTGGACCCTTATTGTTCTAGTCAAGAGGTCTTGAAGCTCTTAATGTAGTAAAAAGGCTTCCCCGAGTCTCTCAGACAGGCCTGTTGAAGCATCTCTTTTTTGTTGTTGTTCATATATGCCAAGCCAGAACAGAATGCAATTATACTCTTGAGTTGTAAGTCATGTGTCCTGATTTTTGATTTGGAAAATATGATCACATGTATCAAGAAGATGAGCAGAAGAGGCAGCCAAGTTGACATGTTGTCTCAGGAACTTTCTGAATGCCAATATCTGCTACTGAAATTAATACATGTGAGTCTGAAGTGGGTAAGCAGAACAATCCCATGGAGACTGCAAGCCAGACATGGGTATTTGATAGTGGAAGTGGGGAATTAATCAAAGGAAAAGACAGTACTAGAAATCATTGCCTTGGGTATTTGGTCCACACATCTACTTTCCTTAAATGATTTTTGTATTTTAATGGTGATATTTTTCAAATTGTTTGGGCAATTAAATATTTTTAATAATTAGTATAATACAGTATTGATTTTGTCTTAGCATTATGGCTTTTTCTGTTGATGTTTCCATTAGGATATGAGTGCCATGAAATTAGAAAGTGTGTTTTGACCTTCCTTCTAATGCCCAGCCCAATGGCTTTGTGTAGATACATGTGCTTTGAACAGATCTATGTGGAGATCCAGTTCCTTCTAAAGTCAACTGAAGTGGGCGTCATGAGTTGCAATAGAGAAAACAACAAGGCAAGCATCAGGTCAAAAATAAAAAGCCCAGATAACATCTTAAATGAAAGTTACTCTCCTTCTTATTTTCTAACTTTCCCCTCAATTTCCCCCAGTACACAATGGATCACTTAAGAAGCCCCATCCTCTTCAGAGACAAGAAACACTTCCAGTAAGACATACTGAGAATAACCGCAGTTTCTTAGTGCCTTTGGAGTATGCATTGAAATTCCGTGCAGTTCAGAAGTTCTTCCGAGAGTTGGGTGTGCCTGTGTGCGGTGCATGTGCATATGAGTAGGTACATGCACGTGGGTGTGTGTGGTGCGGCATACTGTTCTCATGAAGGCACACTTTCTACACTGTTCAGGGGAGGAGAACGATAAAGCCACTTTTTCTCAAGGCAGAGTATGATGGTATGAAATCCACATTCACCAACCTCAAATATTCCTTCATTCCCCAAAGAGTCATGTTTAGGGGAGCAGGGTGAAGTCTGGGCATTGGGCTTAGTATATTCTAATTATTTCTACAAAGACTAACTAGATTTTCCAATTTGAAGAGGGTCCTTGGAGGGTTTCTTTTGTCAGCTGTGGGGGACAGGCAGGTGGGGATATCCAGAAAGAATTGGGAACCTGGAACTCACATTAGCAAGCAGTTGATCATAAAACAAAATGACTTGCTAAATTCCAATCAATGGCACAGTGTGACCTGAGAGTGATGTCCTGAATTCCCTTCCACAGTTATCTAGAGAAGGACTTAGATGGGTATATTCCAATATTGGCGAGAGTCCCTTTACACTCCCCAGCAGAAAAAACTGGTTAATTTACATCCCAGGTCATTATCTCATTATCTGTGTCTCTGGATTGCATTCTTCAGTAACTAATCCCTCACCTACAACAGTACATAGTAAGGTCAAGGATGAAATTTCGCAGAATCTCGCTCCCCACAGCACCACGCACAAGGAGACCCAACCATTCCAGCCAACCCCGTGTGTCTAAGTCCCATTCGCCCACATAAGTCTCTATTTGACAAATTCCTCGAGTTACTACCCTTGGGGTGGGGACCTTTCGCCTCCCGTGAGGTGCCGGCTCTCCCAGGCTTTGCGGACTGCCCCCGTGGGGTGGGGAGATTCGCCTCTGGTGCCGAGGGAAAACTGTGTTAGGCGAAGGTGGAAGTTCTGTCGGACCCGTGAGAGCACGTGGGTGCGCGCGGGCCGCGTAGTGAGCAGCAGCCAGGATTCCGCTCCAGATCGCGCCCCCGTCGCATTTCATTGCCTGGAACGGCCCACGCCTCGCGATGGCCCCGCAGGCACCCGGCACAGCATAGCGTGGCTGCGCGGCCCCCGCAGCGCACGGACCCCCACCCTGCCCGACCCCAGACCCGCAGGCGAGCCCGTCTGGTATGCAATGGATGGAAAGGGTACCAACTAGTCATCCCAAAGTCCTTTAGAGGGCAACTCGGCGCGATTTTCTCTCCCCGACCCGCTGCCCTCCGCAGCAGCCGCTCGGAGCACCCCCCGCAGGTGCCCCGCGCAAGCTCCGCGCCTTCCCCGCGGATCCCTGGCCCTGCTGGACCCAGGCCCAGCACAAGATAAATGAGTTTGCTCTGTACCTGATCCTGTCCTTCTCGGCCCTCTGTAGCTCCTCGTTTCTTTCCAGCACCTGAAGGATCTTCCTGGCCTCTTCGTCATTTAAGAAACTGAAATCAAACCCCGGAGGAACTTTCGTCATTTTCTTTACTGTGTGTGAGTTACACTTAAGCTCCTTGGCGCCTCCTGTTAGGAAGGCATTTTTCAACATATACAAGACCAGTTTCACTAACTTGATCCCACAGCCAATAATAAGTCCGTCCCTTTGAAAGTCTAAAACCACAAACCTAGGGAACGCCCACACCTAAAGGGCTCATATTGACAACACCTTAATGACATTTTCTCTCAACCTGTCCAACCGAGATGCAAAGTGAACGTCTAAAGGGGAGAGAGGGAACCAATCCTGTTCCAAGGGGGGCGGGCCCTCCCTCGTCCCCTCCCTCGATCCCTCCCTCGTCCCTCCCTCGATCCCTCCCTCGATCCCTCCCCTCGATCCCTCCCTCGTTCCCTCCCGTCACCCTCCCCGCCCCCTCCCTCGTTCCCTCCCGTCACCCTCCCCGCCCCTATTTGAGTTGTTAAGCAAACAAGCCTATATAATTCTGCCTCTAAAGTGAGGCAAGGCTAAGTGTTGGCGCCAAAGTGTTTGCTTTTGCTGTTGCTGTTGCTCGCAGAACTTGAGCTTGACTAGCAAAGGAGTGAAAAAGAAGGAGATTCATGACTAATCCTCCCTTTCAATAATTAAGAGCCCATAGAAAATAGAATTGCAAGTAGGGTTTGTAACTGGCAAAAGGATTACTTCGTTTGAAAGACCAGGAAGAACTAAACTCAATTACACTACTGACTGTGGATGAACCTGGCTGAAGGGCGGAAATTATGTATCCTTGGAAACGAATTATTTGCCAAGCTTCTCATCCCGTAGACACCCCCCACCTCCACTGTCCCACAAAAGTCATTCTCAGACTTTAGAAACAAACAAACAAACAAACAAAACAGTTTATGATATTTTAAGAGAAGACAGCCCAGAAGCAAAGGACGGTAGAAAACACCTGTTAGAAGTTTTCTGTAAGATTTTATTACCATCTTAATAAACTCAGAGAAGTAATACACATGCCATTTAAAAATACCTAATCCTCTGGTGAAAGCAAATGGTAATCCTATGAAGCCACGGAAATAGCTTTCCTAGAAAGTCAGGTGTTCCACAATACAATGAAGAATAATGGAAATTTATAAAGATATTCACATATATGCATTTTTTTAAATTATCAAGGCTTTTACAGAAAACATGTTTTTATCTTGGCTTCACTTCCTACACAAAATAACTCTGTCAGATTGACTTTTCTGTCCCATAGCCTTAATTTGGTCATTTTGAAGATGGTGATAATTACTAACATATAAAATGTACATCTACATGTATCATTTCTTTTCGTGGCACATGAACCCAATTAAAATTCTGTATCTTTACAAGAACATGATATCAAAAAATTGCCACTTGTGTTTTGGTCTCTGGGTTATCCCCACTCGATCATCATTATTTAAACATGCCTAGGCAGCTAGCCATTCAGACAACTTTCTGTGGGTGTCTGTTATTTGTGTGAACCAGGAACCAGTTTTGTTCACCTATGGTGTACACAACACAGAACTCCTTTATAAACAGTGTCTGTATTAGTGATCATGTTTTGGGAGTATGTCTTGTATATGGCGTCCAATTTTTCTAGTGTGTTCATTTATTTAGCATACACGTGGGACTTCTCCATATGGTCACTGGTGGGATTTTACACTGTTTCCAGTATATCAGTGAACTGATTTCAACCAACATATCCTGGTGCCTATTACATGAAGGCATCATACACTGTGAACAACACAGTTCTTGTCTTTAGAAAGTTTGTAATCCAGTGGGAGAGAAACACAAATAGAAAGATGACTATGTAACAAAGAACATAACAGAGGAATAAAGAAAATTCCATGAGCACACAGAAAAGTAAGTGGCAACTGAGTGGATTGAGAGAGGATACAGTATTTAGGTTGCTGCATGAAGAGTCAGATTTCAAGAGGAAGAAATAGGGGGTGGTGGGAGGAGATGTGTGAGTCTATTCTAGGCAAGGGGATCAGCATGCTGAATAGCAGAAGTACAGTCTAGGAATCTTCTCATATTCCCTCAACCTCTCTAATGACCAGACTGAACAAAAGCTTGGAAGCTAGAAAAGACTGGAGCATGTTCTGGGATTGGTACATGATCTGTTTTGGCAGAGCACGTAGTCTCCACAGGGGTAAAATCTTCCTCTTTTTATGTAGAAAGCACAAATCTACACATAATACACAGATGTACAGTGTATCTGTAGTATTAACATTGCACAAGGGAGGTGATTGTGAAAAAAGTTCTAAAAAGGTTCGTTGTGGGGACAGTAATGAGAAAGCGGTTTAGAAACACTGGGCTAGGCCGGGCGCGGTGGCTCAAGCGTGTAATCCCAGCACTTTGGGAGGCCGAGATGGGCGGATCACGAGGTCAGGAGATCGAGACCATCCTGGCTAATACGGTGAAACACTGTCTCTACTAAAAAATACAAAAAAACTAGCCGGGCGAGGTGGTGGGCGCCTGTAGTCCCAGCTACTCGGGAGGCTGAGGCAGGAGAATGGCGTAAACCCGGGAGGCGGAGCTTGCAGTGAGCTGAGAACCGGCCACTGCACTCCAGCCTGGGCGACAGAGCGAGACTCCGTCTCAGAAAAAAATAAAAAATAAAATAAAATAAAAAAATAAAGAAACACTGGGCTAGTGCCCAGAGCACAGTGAGCTGAAATGTAGTCAGGCTGAGCTCTGACTATGAATGCCATGCAATTCTAGACTTCATTGTGTAAGCACCGAGGAGCTAATACAGGTTTTAAGGGTGACAGTGATGCAGTTAAAATTGAACTTAGGGCCGGGCGCGGTGGCTCACACCTGTAGTCCCAGCACTTTGGGAGGCAGAGGCTGGCAGATCACAAGGTCAGGAGATCGAGATAATCCTGGCTAACACAGTGAAACCCTGCCTCTACTAAAAATACACAAAATTAGCCCAGCATGCACGCCTGTAGTCCCAGCTACTCAGGAGGCTGAGGCAGGAGAATCGCTTGAACCCGGGAGGAACAGGTTGCAGTGAGCTGAGATCGCACCAATACACTCCAGCCTGGGCAACAGTGCGAGACTCTGTCTCAAAAAAAAAAAAAAAAAAAAAAAAATTGAACTTTGGGCATATTACTCTGATAGCAATAGACAAGAAGAGTAGAGTGAAGATGGCATCAAGGAAACCATTGTGTTGGAATGCTGATGCAGGAGAAAGGGAAAGAGGACCCAATCAAAGGCAATGTAAGTGAGAGTAGAAAAAGGGTGGAATTCCAAAAATATTGGCTGGATTTGGTAACTCATTAAACAAGAGGATTAAGAAAGAGACACAAAGATGATGCAAGATCTCAAGAAAGGTGTCTAAAAGGAGACTAGTCTATTTGATAGTATGAGAAACACAGGTTTGTCCAGAAATCAGTTTTTCAGTTTTGACACAAGCAGTTTGATGTATCTACAATTCATCCACATGGCAGTTTAAAATGAGAAATGTGGGACTCGAATTCTTGAAACAGGGATGGAGAAATAGATTGGGAGGTTATCTGCTTAAAAATGGTTGCCAAAACCCTGAGATAGCAAAGGAAGAATGAGGAGCAGAAGCTGAGTTGAGAACTTTGAATGTCCAACCTCATCAGACATCAGCACCGAAACATGCTTCAGCCCTGGGTTGTGGCACAATGGGGCATACCATTGAGAAACTTTTATATTGAGAAATTTACGAGGCATTGGGGACTGGCCTGGAAACCATACAGAATTGTTTTTGTGGAGTTTTAAACACAATGCTCTTAAAATTAAAATAATTCTCCAAAGGTTTGTTTTATGGGCTTATTTAGCCAGCAGCAAGCAGTCATTTTCAATCTTAGTATCTGTAATCCTGGCAACCTTTTGCCCAGGCTCTCAGCTAAAAAGATACTCATCAGTTTGGTTTTTAATAGTCACAGCTGGATAGAAAGCAATAATCTTTAGAAATCTCCCATTGTCTCCTACCTTCTCTAGTCTGTTGACCAAATCCCTGCCAGAGGGCTTAGTTTTTTCCTTCCTTGGCAATCACCAAGCCAAGAGACATGCTGATCACATCACTTGCTTGAATGTCTGATTTTTTATTTTTATTTTTATTTTTCTTGAGATGGAGTCTCACTCTGTTGGCCAGGCTGGAGTGCTGTGGCTCAATCTCAGCTCACTGCAACCTCTGCCTCCTGGGTTCAAACGATTCTCCTTCCTCAGCCTCCCAATTAGCTGGGATTACAGATGCACACCACCACACCCAGCTAATTTTTGTATTTTTATTAAGGAATGTGTTTACCATGTGTTTTACAGGTTGATCTTGAACTCCTGACCTCAGGTGATTTATATATTAACATAGTTTGCTTTATCATTAGATCAAAGTAATAACACATTATTATCAAAAGTTCTCTGATAAAATTCAATATTGCTTCTTGTTAGGACTAAACTAAATTGAGCTAAATTTAAAATGACTTGGTAATTCTTTAGAAAGGATTTTTCCTTGATGTGGCAAGGAATGTCTGTCCCAGATAACACCAGTATTATAATTAATGGTGAGTCTGTGAAGTAACAATAATCAAAGACACCTGCTATTCCCTATATTGTCTAACATTGTTCTGGTAGTTCTAGTTGATACAACAGGGAAGGAAAAAAACAATGTGGTGTGACTCTTAGAAAAGAGAAAATTGATCATAGGTGATAATTATCTACTTAGGAAAAAGACCAGAGAAATCTGTTAAAAAAAAAAAAAAAAAAAAAAAAAAAAAAAAAAAAACCTGTTAGAACTAAAAAGGGAGTACAAATTAGTGGCCATGTGTGGCATCATTCAACAACTATTTATGGAATGTCTACTATCTGTTGGGAAATGTTCTAGGAACTGTGTAGACAAGATGTTCTTGCGCTCAAAACATTACCTTCTAATGGATAGAAGTAAATAAATAAATAAATAAATCAACATAAATTTAGAGTGTGATAAGTGCCGTGAACCAAGTAAACAGGGTGGAGGATGGGAGGGATGCAGGGAGGGCTCCAGCTGGAGTGGTCAGTCTGGAGACTGACCCGCATGATGAGATGTCATATGAGCTAAAACCTGAAGGGTAAGAAGCCAGACATGTGAAGAACTTACGGGTACAAATGTCCTCAAATTGGTTGAATAAAATGTGGGTAGAAAGTAGATGTGTGTGCTATTTATAAGTTCTTTTGAACTTATTTCATCTTCATCTAAGAAATACTCCACAGGGCTCCTTGCCCCAGATAATGGGCTTAGTGGTTATGGGCATGCAGTGTTTATTTAACCTGCTGTATCTCAGGCCCTGTGCCAGGTGCTGGAAACACAGAGGCATCAAGGTAAACAGGTCTCTGTCTTCAGAGAGTTTGCACTCCCTTGGAAAGAGACAGATAATACATTAGTAAATAAATAAAAAGATTTACCAAGTGTGATAAATGCTATGAAGGAAATTAACAGAGTGATACGGTGGAGAGTAAGTTTGAAGAGGAGGGGATACTCTTAGATGGGGTGGTTGGGAAGGCTACCCTGAGGTGACACATAAGTGGTGACCTGAAGGGTGTCAAGGATCCAGCTTTGCTAAGACACAGGAGAAGGGCTTTCCAAGCAGAGGCAAGTGCCAAGATGCTGAGGCAGGAGAGAGATTTGCAGGCTCTGGGCTGATGTCTCTGGACCATGGTAAATGCCTGGAAGAGGGACATAAAAAAGGAGGTTGGAGAAGTAAGTGTGGGCCTGATAACATAAGGGAGCTAGGCCAAGCAAGGGAGGTTAGATTCCATCCAAAGGACATGGGCTTGGAGTCAGTAGTCCTTGGTTCAAGTTCTGGCTACAATATTTATTAGATGTGTGACCTTGGGTAGCCATCTCACCTCCTTCCACCTCATAACGTTGTGCAATTAAATGTGCTAGTGTCTGGGAAGTGTGTAGCATATGGTAAGCCCTCCGGAAAAAGAGAGATGGAGAGAGAGAGAGAGAGATCTTCCCAGCTAGGTGGTCAGTGGGATTCTGCCCAGTTTCCTCCTCACACCTGGCTGGCTTCTGGGATAATAAAATAAATTTCCAGATGTTATCTCTTCTCTCCCTGCCTCCAAACTAGAGGAACTCTTTTCTCTGGGCAGAACTCACCTCACATTGTATATGACATAAGGATTAAATTGTTTTAAATTGAAAATGTAGCATGATGACACCAACATGGTAAAAGAAAAACAAAAGATATTTTGTAATCCAACCATCCTAATTCAAGGACTGCTTCCGTATTTGAATATCATTCTAAAGTTCTGTCTCATGTGTGTGTGTGTATAAAGCTATAGTTATAAATCACAATTGTGTATACACATATATACAAATGCATACTCATAACACAGTTGTAATCACAGTGTGTATATTTTGATGAAGGCTTTTAATATTATTATGAAAGACCTCTGTAGATTTCACAACCTAACTGGATTTAAAAAAAGAACCTTCAGTTCTGAAGGTTCTTTGAGAACTTTAAACTGCTTTACAGAAGTAAGATTGTTGACTGTTTTTATGTTACCTCAATAACCAGTTCTGGCATTTTATAGTATTCACTCTTTGAACATTTTTCCTTACAGCAATTCTACCAACTTCCATGTGGTTGCCTTTCTGTTTAGAAGAAGTGCCTTTCAATAACAATCCTTGTGCAGACATCAAGTGACACCTGGAAAAGAAACCTGTTTTTTTTGGTTGTTGGGGAGGCTTCTCTTCAGTAAAGAAAGCAGGGTAAGTGAGAGCACTGACAATGCTGATGGCGTGCAGCCTTTAATAACTACTGTTGACCTGAGAGAAGGAATGCCATGCCTGCTCTCAATAGATTTTAAAAAGTTTTCAGTAACTCACTTCTTCATAAGCAAAGACCTACATTTGTTTGCTTCCGTAATACTAATCCATTGAACTTGATTTTACTCTTTAAGTCCAGGAGATTGCAATCTGGGTAACTTGGAATCTACAAGGAAGGTGAGAAGAGAGGGCCCTTTCCTATACTTTCCCTTCTATGTTGCATGGAGATGGGGGAAAAGGGGACAGAGAGTGGAAGAAAATTCAAATATGGGAGACTGAACTCAGCATCTTCTAAACTTCAAAGAAATGTCCACTTGGAATGAAAAGAGTGAGATTGAAAGTTAAGTTTTTCTTTCCCCATCAACAGCCTAAATACTGGTATGCTGCAGTCTCTTTGCAACCTTTATTAGATGGATCATTGCAATTACTTAATATACCACTCACATCTAATCAAATGGTGGCTCCAACTAAACCTGAAGTTTCTTTTTATCTCTGTGCATTTTAAAGCATTTATTAATGTATTTGGATTTTTTTCTCCTTTTGATTCAAGTACCTGGGTCTTAAACTAGAAACAAATTTGTTAACGGTTTAATGTGACTGGCACAGTATGGGGATGATAGTTCTTCAAAACTTGTATTGTGATTTAAGAAGGCAAATTTCCACTAAATAGAATTTGATAATTTCATTTCTTGTTTTTAAATTCATTATCAGGACCTACTAGTGTCTGGGTGGAAGACTTTAAGCAGAGCTAACTAACCAATGAAGGTCTTCAGAAATTAACCTTAATTTTAATTTAGATGTATTTTAAGTACTTTTTGGTTCTTCATTTCCTGTACTAGTCATTTGTTCTCATATATGGGGCACACTTCAAATAATACATTAACCACACAGATTTTAGGATTCTAGCCATCCCTTTTTCCACCACACACAATTGTTTTCCTGGTTATCTTTGTTGTTTCACATGGTCAGGTGTTTATTGTCGAGTGACAAGTTCAATGACAAGTACAATATTATTCAATGCCTTCAAACAGGATAATGACACATAAGTTTCTAAATACAAGCTGTTGAAAGAACACAAAGAAGTTGTTGCCATGGCTTAAGAAGCAGGCTAAGTCCTTCAGCAGAGCTCCATGGATCAGGAAGAATTGTTCACCATACATGGACTTCCTGCGAGTAATAGAATATTCCTACTGGAGTGAAATTTGCCATATATGCTTGTGGTCCTGAGTTAGAATGTCTAACTTGAGTACTAATTGAGCAGAGATGTCAACCCTCTTGGAATAGAGTAACATCTGGGTCTTGCTAAATCCTATTAAACTAATTATTGTGTAGATCAAAATATGCCAGTGCTGGCCGGGCGCGGTGGCTCAAGCCTGTAATCCCAGCACTTTGGGAGGCCGAGACGGGCGGATCACGAGGTCAGGAGATCGAGACCATCCTGGTTAACCCAGTGAAACCCCCGTCTCTACTAAAAATACAAAAAACTAGCCAGGCGAGGTGATGGGCGCCTGTAGTCCCAGCTACTCGGGAGGCTGAGGCAGGAGAATGGCGTAAACCCGGGAGGCGGAGCTTGCAGTGAGCTGAGATCTGGCCACTGCACTCCAGCCCGAGCGACAGAGCGAGACTCTGTCTCAAAAAAAAAAAAAAAAAAAAAAAAAAAAAAAAAAAAAAATGCCAGTGCTTTAAATAACTCTATATTTCAATACCCATAGTCACATGATGGTATGTATCATATTAGACATTCTCCTGGTTAAGGAGCTGACTAGATAGACAAACTTTCAAATTAATAGCATACTTCAGTTAATAGTCATAGGAGAGAAAACGCACTTAACATATAAAGAAATACAAATAGAAATAGTATTTCCAAGACTGACTAAGAAATGGTCACATAAATTTACAACCACACTAGGTACAATCCAAGCTTGTAAACAACAATTTATATAATAATAGATGCCCTTCTACTTCTGGCCTTTTTGTTAAAACCTTAAGTAATGGAATCCAATCAATATTTTGCCTTTCAAGGTGTAGTTTCAAAGTTAAGTATTTAAATATGACAAATAGTAAAATCTATGAAAACTTTGATCATTTCCCCTATATTGTAAATATTTGAATATGAAATGATAGACTCCCTCTCTTTCTTTCTTTTCTCTCTCTTTTCTTTCTTTCCTTTCTTTCTCTTTCTTTCTCTTTCTTTCTTTCTTTCTTTCTTTCTTTCTTTCTTTCTTTCTTTCTTTCTTTCTTCTTTCTTCCTCCTTCCTTCCTCCTTCTTCCTTCCTTCCTTCCTTCCTTCCTTCTTCCTTCCTTCCTTCCTTCCTCCTTCTTCCTTCCTCTTCTCTCTCTCTCTCTCTCTTCCTTCCTTCCTTCCTTCCTTCCTTCTTTCCTTTCCTTTCTTCTTTTTTCATTTTTATTTTTTTCTACAGGGTCTGACTCTGTCAGTCCAGCTGGAGTGCAGTGGTGCAATTTCAGCTCACTGCAACCTCCACTTCTTGGGCTCCAGCTATCCTCCCACCTCAGACTCCTGAGTAAACTGGGTCTACAGGTGTGAGCCACCAGGCTCGGCTAATTTTCATATTTTTTTGTAGAGAATGGGTTTTCACCATGTTGGCCAGGCTGGTCTCGAACTCCTGGACTGAAGCAATCCACCCACCTCAGCCTCCCAAAATACTATGATAATAGGCAAGAGCCACCGTGCCCGCCCTGAAATGATAGACTCTTTATATCTCTTTCCTATTTGCTTTTAAGACTGGTCCAACTGCAATGACATGGGAACAATTTAATGTGCTTCCCCTCATGGCTTATCAAATTGTTCCCTTGAAACACTACTGTATCCTGCATCCATTTCCAATGCAAGCCATCCATTCATTTATTCTGGGTTATTTTCACTACTGCATTTAGGGTTATTTTTGTTCATTCCATCATTCAACAGATATTTATTAGGCACACTGCTGTGTGCCAGAGACTGTTCTACAGCTGTTCTTTACCTCTCTATTCTAATTTCTCTTTCAGTTTAATTTCCTCCAAATTCCTTCCTTGATAGGTTTCAGTGGTTATTTGCCCCCATCTCCTACACGTCTCTTTTTGAGGGGTGTATCCAATGTAGATTTATGTTACCCAGCAATTTTCCAGAAAGGCAAATAACCTGGGCCAGAGGGGTTTCTCCCATGTAACTCACTGTCCGCCTGTGACTCCCACTAAAACTGCCTTTTTTTTTTTTTTTTTTTTTTTGGGAGATGAGGTCTCATTCTGTTTCCAGGCTGCAGTACAGTGGCCAGATCGCAGCTCAACTGCAGCCTTGACTCCAGGGGCTCAAGCGAGTCTGCCATGTTAGCCCCCAAGTGACTGGGACTACTGGCATGAGCCATCATTGCACCATCTAAAACTGTCTTTAACATAAGCAGATATATAAGGGGTCAGTAGGATGAGAAAGGAAAATAGAAACCCAATCCTTACTGCAATACTACACAAATCATATATACTTTCTCAGGTTGTTTAAAAAATCATGTTTCAATAGATACAGGTGATAATAGTGTGGCCTCTGTGTCCCAACCCCAAATCCTGTCTCGAATCGTAATCCCCATAATCCCCACGTATTAAGGGCAAGACCTGGTGGGAGGTGATGGATCACGGGGGCGATTTCCTCCATACTGTTTCTCATGATAGTGAGTGACTCTAGCAAGATGTGATGGTTTTAAAGCGTCTGGCATTTCCCCTGCTGCACTTCTCTCTCCTGCCACCATGTGAAAAAGACCTCCTTTCCCTTTGCTCTCTTCTGCCTGATTGTGAGTTTTCCTGAGGCCTCTCCCCAGCCATGTGGAACTGTGAGGTCAATTAAACCTCTTTCCTTTATAAATTACCCAGTTGGGTAGTTTCTTTATACCAGTGTGAGAACAGGACTACTACAATAGGGTTGCCTTTGGGATTGCTGAAAATATTTTGGAACTAGATAGAGGTGCTAGTTGTACAACACTGTGAATGTGCTAAATGCCGTTGGTTTGTTCATTTTAAAATGACTAATTTTATGTTACGTGAACTTCACTTTAATAAAAACAATTTTTAAATCATATTTCACAGCAGGCATGGTGGCTTATATCTGTAATCCTAGCTACTCAGGAGACTGAGGCAGGAGAATTGCTTGAGGCCAGGAGTTGGAGGCCAGCCTGAGCAACATAGTGTGAATCTGTTCTTAAAAAAACTTTAAAAATCATATTTCACTATTTTTGTCCGTGTTGATCACATTGTGAACCTCCCCATCCTCACTGCAGTAAGCTAGGGGATAGTCCAAATATAAGCTCAGTGCATTAAGCATAATGCCATATTAACTCAAGCATCTCAAAATGTGAAGTTAAATTTAGTAGGACAGCATTAAGCCAAA